>NC_136617.1:20719155-20854155 GCF_933228915.1 Telmatherina bonti | reverse complement strand
GCAGTGTGTTAAGACACATCACTGTTTGGTTATTTGACAGTGAAATTAAGACATGAAGGCACTTGGTTGAACAATAGAAGCAACAGAATTGATTACAGCGCAGCTGTGTACTGCTGAAGCCATGTGAAATGCAGAGGGTGTGAAGTGAAGTCTTGCGACAGGCAATTTGATAATGCTTCACGGCTTGAGTGTGTTTCCTTTTCAGTGAATGCATCTGTTGATTTACAAAGTGCTGCTCCTGCACAATGAGACCTTGAAGATGAAAGGTTTAATATTCATGCAGGGTCAAAGTGAGATCAAAAACAGTAGAAGTTTACCAGTAGAGTAAGTCAGCAGCTAGACAGTCAATGAGCTCAGGATGCTGGCAGCAGGTACTCTCGCCCCAGTACATAGGGGAAAGTATGGTGGCTGGCAGTGCCAACTGTGCACTGAGTATCTGTGCCAACTCTGCCAGCCTTGCAGTGTCTGTTTGCCAACGCCATCTGGGTAGAACAGCTCTGCGCACATACTGTACCTCTCCTCAGCTCAGAGGGCACACAGACACATGCATGCATGGATGCACACAAGCAAGGGCAGACATGCACTCCACATTCATGTAGCATCCCCAAATATGTATGGTATGAGCACTGCACACTTACACACACACACACACACACACACACATGCACATGCACAGCCGGCCGCTGACAGCTCACCATCTGTGCGCTGCCTCTGACTTCTCCCTCTGCTTCATTCTCTGCCCTTGTTTTCGCTCTCATAAACACTCCGTCCTTTTTCTAAGTTTCCTCACATTGTTCCTTCTCATCGTCTTCCTCAATCTTTTTGGATTAATATCCAGGGCACAAATCCCTATATTCTTACCACCTGCACACACACACACACACACACACACACACACACACACACACACACACACACACACACATATATATATATATATATATATATATATATATATATATATATATATATATATATATATGGTGGGTAATAGGCTTATACATATCAATCGCAGTTTTATTGCTCAGTGTTCCTCTTTGGAGGAGACTGCATGGAATCAAACAAAAGATTTAAAGCCAACGCAGGAAAAGAACTGGTGCCAAGAGCACTTTAAATTGATGATAATAAAAGGGACAGGAGGGTAAAATAAGAAAGGAGAAAAGAAGTAGGAAGGTAACATGAGTGCAGAACTGTGGAATTCACATAAAAGAATAGCTAAAACAGGTCACTGTCTTTACAGAGTATTTCCTTGGGTGAAGCTGTCTCATATGTTTCTGATTTAAATGCTCTGAACCACAGTTTGAAAATGAAGGCCAAGGAAAAACACAAGTGTCCTGCATGCAGCTTGTGCTATCTCTCTGCTGGATTGGTTCACATGCACTTCAGGGAATTAGATCAATTGATGAACTACTTCAGAAAAAAAAAGACAATATTTCTCCCAAAATGCTGTTTATCTTAACAGTTGTATGTGCAAATAACTCGTTAACAAAGGTTTTGTTTACCCCTCAACAAAACAACACAGGTTATATCTTGAAACACAAATCTCCCTTCATAAATTGATTTTCTTCACCCAGCACCACAACCTGAAATAACTGTCTGTCCCATCACCTTTCTTCCCCTTCCTCCTTCCTCCCTCTGGCAGAACACCAGCAGAAAGATCCAGGACTTATCACTTTTTCAATCCTGTTCATATTCTTTTCCGTGATTGCCTCTCTCCTCCTGGTGCTCTCTTCTTACAACTTCCAACCATTTTCACCACTCCTTTATCTCTGTTCACCTCTGTCCTTCTCTCCATCCACCACTCCTAAAGACACAACATGCTTTGCAAGAAGTAGCCTCATTACAAACAAGGAAAATCCATTTGGAGCAGTGGTCTCCTGCTTCTGTAACCCCCTCTGAACTCTCTTGAGTGGATTTGGCCCACATCTTGCCTCTTCTCTCATCTTCCACTTGGATTTCCCCTCTCTATAATCGTTTCTTTTTATTTCTCTGTGATAACTGTTTCTCGTGCAACACTCTTTAAAACCATCGTATTTGCTCGCTGTATTTGTTTATCCAAGATTAGGGTTCTATATTTTCAGGCCAAAAAGTAATGAATTAATGCTTTGTGTCAATATCATCAATGTGGCTAAAATTTGGTACTTCTGTCTACTTAGTTCAGTTGGATTTCCCAAAAAGAGCCAATGAAATGAAAAAAGAAAGAAAGAAACAAACAATGTTATTATGTTAAAATGGCATCTTGATTACAAAATACAGTAATTAAAACATTTGGTTTAAAATGAAACCCATCCATCGTCTCCCAGCACCAAGAACTTTAGAATCTTGTATTTGTCTAATAATAAATTGATACCAAAAAGCAACAATTGAATGATCATAGCTAATAGCTGTGGGAGCTGAAATGATGGAGGACTTAAAAAGCATACTCGTTTTCATAACATCAAAATACTGTTATTTCTCTTTTCAGTTATTAAGCCTTCAGTAAATGGAAATTGACTTAAGTAATAAAGTCACTTTAAAACTGAAATTAATGGTTTCAGATTTCACTCTCTCCATATGAATATGCAACTAAACTTTGCTAAAACTTGAGAAAGGATAAGAAAATACCTGGTACCAAGTACCCATAGAAAAAAAATGATTTTTCTTCAAGCAGTCCTGAGGATACTGAAAGAAACTCCTGGCATAATGCTATTTAGTCTGCAAATTAAGAGCACCTCTGTCAGGGCCTAAGTAATTGATTGTGTTGGACCTGCCTGCTTAATAACATTGTACATAAATGCACTGTAAACAGTTATCTAAAAAGCTAACGCTTCCTATCAATGAAAAAAAATAATCATTTAAAACTATTTTATGAATGAAAACCTTTTAAACCATTTTGGGATTGATGATATTCTTATGATCCCCTGCCCTGTTGTGACTATATCTTTGATGACATACACACTAGAAACAGAAAGCAGAAAACTTTTCAACAAATTATTTGGCAAGGCAAGGTCATTTGTGTAGCACTTTTCATGTACAAGACAATTCAAAGTGTATTATATGACACATTATAAGCATTACAGATGAAAAGCATAAAAGACAACACAAACAGCAAAATCCTAATAAAATCACAAATCTCATTAAAATAATTAAAAACAAGATTAATTGAAAGTTGCTGAGTAGATTTCATAATGAGAGTGAGAAAAGTTTGTTTTTTTTTGTTTTACCTTGATTTAAAAGTGTCTACATTTGGTGAAGGTTTAATCCCCACTACCAGTTGTTTTCCAACGTTTGCAGCATAACAGCTAAATGGTGACTCTCCGTGTTTAGTCTGGATTCTGGTCTGGACTAGTTGACTTGAGTCTTTGGATCGAAGAGCTCTGCTTGGTTTATAGTCTCTGAACACAGATATATTCTGGTCCTAAACCATTCTGGGATTTGTAAACAATCAGCAGGGTTTTGGAATCTGTCCTGTGACTGACTGAAGCCAGTATAAAGATTTTAAAACTGGTTTGATGTGTTCAGACCTCTTAGTTCTAGTTAAAGCTCTAGCAGCAGCATCTCGATGAGCTGCAGATGTTTAATGCTCTTTTTAAAAAGTCCTGTTAAAAGACCCTTACAGTAATCCAGTCTACTGGAGATGAATGCATGGACGAGTTTCTCCTGATCTTTCTGGGAGACTAAACTTTTAATCCTGTTGATGTTTCTGAGTTGGTAAAAAGCTTCTTAGTGACAGCTTTTATGTGGCTGCTGAAAGTCAGATCTGAGTCTATCAACCAAGGTTTAAGACTTGATTGATAGTTTTAAAAGCTCGAGTCTCCAGGTGTTTACCAATACTGACTCTCTTCTCTTTGCTACCAAACAGAATAATCTCAGTTTTTTCTTAATTTATTTGAAGAAAATTATTTCTCATCCAGATGTTTTTTTTTCTCCAAACACTGGCCCAGTGAGTCTATTGGACTGTGGTCATCTGGTGACAAAGACACATGAAGCTGTGTGTCATCTGCATAAATGTGATAATTGATCTTAAAGTTCTGTAGTATTTAACACAATTGGAGAATATACAAGTTGAACAGAAGAGGTCCAAGAACTGATCCCTGATGTACTCCACAAGTCATAGCCACTCGCTCAGATTCATAGCTGTCAATTGTGACAATATAACTCTGACCTTCTAAATAGGACCTGCACTAGTTAAGGACCACTCCAGAAAGTTCAACCTAGTTTTCCAGCCCGTGCAACAGAATCCTGTGATCTAAGTAACACAGCACTGAGATCCAGCAGAACCAGAACTGATACTGAACTAGAATCAGTATTCAATCTAATATTATTTAAGACTTTAACCAGAGCTGTTTCAGTGCCATGATGAGGTTGAAAACCTGACTGGAATTTACTACTAAATTGAAGTAAAGCCATACAAGTGTAAGCTGTGAGGGCAAAACATTGTGAGGAAAGATGCTCAAAACCTGTTGAAAATAACCAATCAGAGCAGAGTTAATCACCTATGGATTTAATGGCTCCTACCAGAGGAAACATTATCTAGTCTCTGGTGTGACTATTATTTCTTTGGGTTTTTTTTTTTTTTTTTTTTTTTTTAAATCAGGTATGTAACATGATTTTAGCACTGAGCATAACTGTAACATTTGTTAGCTTGTTTTCTTATGCTGCTAATGTGTTTCGGGCTGAAATGACATTGTACAGTATTCTACGAGAATACAGTACAATAAGAAGTGAAGATGTTCAGCTCCAGTTAACAGGTATGTGGTTAGCATTAGCCTTGAGTTAGCCTCATAAGTTAGCATCGTGAGTTAGCTGCAGTAGCATGGGTATACTGAGATTGCACTATTGCTAGGTCTTCATGTAAACATAAAATGTATGTAACACTTGTTTAAGCACTGTTTAAGTGATTATTTAATGTGTTTTTATACATGTTTAATTAGTGAACAAGTGTATTATTATATCTGCACTACACTTGTTGCTGATGTATGTGTCTTGTAGCGAAGAGTGAAGCTGTCTCATGTTAAACATGGAAAGTTTAACACCAAACACACTTATATGCTCCAAATAACAAGCATAGAAGCTAGTGATTTAGGACACAAATGTTTTATCAGTCCAGACTAGACAGTCTGGACAGTAATGCAGTAATGGTTTATTCACAGAGAACCAATTATCAGAGGATGGTGCTGGTCATAAATACACTAAACTCAAACAAGTGCAAATGGCTGTAGTACATATTTGCCATAAAAACCAGTTGAATTGATAGATGCAGTGATTTTCGTCTTTCGTTTTTTTCTTAGAACCCAAATTCTTGTAACTTCCATTGTTGTGCTCCTCATTTCTCTTCTCCATGTCTCTCAACGACCAACACTTCTCTCTCTCCCCTCTCACTCCATCCACAAAAATCTCAGTTTCTTTTCACCCCTTATTCCTCCTTCCACTTCTCTCTTCCCCCCTCTCTCTCTCCTTCTGCTCTGCCATCATCACAACATCTGATTAACATATGTCTGGGCTTTCACTCCCTGTCAGCTCACAGGCATCTGCACACATGCAAACCCACACAGGCGCCCACACTTAACACACAATCTCTCATCTCAGGTTCAGGAGTGTAAAGGACAAAAAAAGAGAGAAAAAAAGCCAGCCAAAATTCCCCTGATCCTCCTTTTAACTGCATTTACATCCCCCTCTGAGTGCGAATGTGTGTGTGTGTGTGTTTGCTCTCAGCAGTGAGGATAAGAGACAAAGCATCTCAACATTATTGCAAGACGACAACCTTCGTGATCCCTGGTGTGCTGCTTAAAATGCCAATAATGGAGGAGAGAAAGGAAGGGAAGAGAAACACAATAAGCGGGATGAGACTGAGAATGTGTGTGCTTATAAACAACAGCAATAGCTTCACAAACTTCCCCTAATACTTGCACCCCTAAAATTACTCACATCCACATAAAGGTGGGCTCTCTTTTAAAGTTCATATTTCCTTCAACAGCAGACATTGATACAATGGATTTTGTTTATTCAATAAACAGTTGGAAGCTTAATTTCATATCCCACCCTTCAGCTATAGTAACTGGAGATTTGTTATTGATTACATCTAGCAGTTTTGCCTGGAAGACCTGCCTTGCTACACAGTACCAACCAATGCCAGTCAAACAGCATGATCCATCAGTAAAGGTGCCTTTTTTTTTCAACCTGAAATGGTTTCAATGACTCACTGGTAGAAGCAATGAAATTACCACATATGTGTGAATGGCACTGTTGCAGAGTCTTTATACCTCTTTTCAAAAGATTTATCTCAACCCCCGTGACCCAGATTGTGTGGAATAAGTCCCACTTTCACCATCTCATCCACAACAAAAACCTGCAATAACAGCAACAGAGGCAGGCAACAAAACAAATACTTCATCGAGAGGTTTGCCAAAATACATAATCCAACAGACAGCTACAAAAGCTCTGCAAACCTGCAAAGCCAAACAGTGGATAGTTGTTTGCATTGGTCTACAGTTTGTAATACCTATAATTTCACCTGTTTGTAACAATGGCATCCCCTGCCATTTGATCGCTTTTGTAAAAAAAGGGCAAATGCACTGGAGGCACAAGCATTTCAAATACCACATTTGCAACTGTATGGGATATGAGTCATGTTGGGTTAAATCATTCTCTGTTTGTGAAAGCTTGTGAAAAAGCTTCAAGAGGCTTATTTTATTCAAGAATTAAACAAGCCAGTTTGTCGGGAAGGTGCAACACCAGCTTTGAGGAAGTTTACAGCACATCAGCCATAGATCTCCCCCTTTTCGTGTTTTCACTACAATGCCTGTCAGACAACCTATGCAAGTCTCATATACGGGTTGATATATGTGCTTTAATTCAGAACAGACAGGCACATTAACAGACTGAATGCTGGCACAATGCTGATGAGGAGAAAAACGTTTTGCTAAGAGGATAGAGCAATGGCGCATCAACACTGTTTTGTGTGGGATTGAGACATCATGCGTGCATCATCCAGTGTGTGCATGTAAGGGGGTGTAGGTGAGTGAGGGTGGGGGGTGATGGCTCCATAAAAGCCAATGGGAGTGACTTTTTTGTGGAAGACTTGGTAAACTCAAAGGGCCTTTAGACGTCCAACTCAATGATGAGTCAATGAGCTGCGATTGAATAGCAGGGTGATGGAGTGAAACATGCACTCAGAAAAGTCTTTCTCGCTCTTACACACAAAGACACACATGCTGAAGACCAGTGGGGACCTCCGGTCACTGTGCAGTTTAAATGGCACCGAGGGATGTGTTAAAAAAAAAAAAAAAGAAAAAGAAAAGCAAAGTGAGGCAGATAAATGCAGGGTTAGATTTGGACCACATGGATTTACAGCACGTCATCACACACATACACAGATATGTCTAAATCTAATGCATGTTTATGTGTCTTCTAAGAGTGCATATGTGTTAGTGTGTGTGTCCTGTAGAATACTCCTCACAGAGTTTACACCCCAGTGGAGACCATTAGTCACTGCCAAGCAGACACTCGAGGAAGACATAGTGTAGGAGATATGCAGGCAAAGAGGCAAAAGTGTAAAGGAAAAAAAAAGGGATTGAGAGGGGGGGTGGAATCAAGAGAAGACGGATGAGAGACACAGACAGTCAGTGACAGACTGGCACACTGATACACACACAGATGGAAAGATAAATGAGCAGATAGTCTGGCAGTGGTACACAGTGTAACACTGAGAGAAAGGAAAAGGAACATCAGGGGAAATGACCGTACTCTTCCTCCCTGTGACAAACCAAAAATGGCCTTGGATTGGATTTTTTGTTTTTGTTTTTGTAATCTGATGCAACTAACCAGAAATGATCTCAATACTCTATATCACAGATAGTCTTACCCCTGTCATGAAGATGGAGAAAGAAAATATGAAAAAAGCTGTCCAAAATGGAAAAAACCTCTGACCACTGCAAGCTGCTACTTCGGAATCTATCAGCAACCATGGCTCACGTTGTTAAATGAGCATTTCAAATTAAAAACAAGTGGGACGCATTTAAAAACACAAAAGGGTGAAGTAAAATGTAGGAGATAACTGAAAGAGACACAAAGGGGGAGAGAAGGTGACTGGCTTGTCTAGAAGAGGCTTCAGTAGGAGGAACACTGGCCTGCACTGAGCTGCACTCTACCTCCTAGTCACGTTACTTCTCAGAGCATATGTGTGTGTGCTCATGTGTGTGTGTGTGTGTGTGTGTCCACAATCTCTGCAAGTGAGCAACAAATCTGGAGGAGGGGAGGACACATGGACTTGGCTTTTGTGTATGTTGATGAGAGCTGCAAAAAAAAAAAAAAAAAGAATGGACTGCAGAAAGACAACAAGCAAAAGTGAGTATAATCGCAAAGATGCAATCAGCAGTGTATGATAAGAAAATAATAATGATTAAAAAAAAAAAAAAGCAAGCAAGAGACTCCCTGTGTGTACGGCAGGTCCCCAGCCATCTGGACACTCTCCTCCTCTCCTCCTCAATCCCCCTTCCTCCCCCGTTCTCCTTTCCCTCTCCTCTTCTCTGCCTGACTGGTGTGCTATTCATGGTGGACCCATTTCACCTTTCAGTGTGTTACACCCGCTCGGCACAATACATGCTAATGAGGTAGAACAAATTACTTTTTTTTTTTTTTTTGCTACGAGTGTATACATGTGTGCAGGCCCTTTGGTGTGTGTGTGTGTATGCATGTCAGTAAGTAGGTGGGTGTGCTGTTGAATTCCCAGCTTTTTAAAGCATTTGCTTCCCTCTGATTAGTTGTTCATATTTTTTTATATATAGAAACCATTTTGTTGTTTCACCTGCATTAATCGGTGATCATCTAATGCTTGATTTGTGGAGGAGCAAAAACAGGAAACTCCTTCGATAATCCTTTTAACATCAAGAAGTGCATCTCAAGCATCTATAACATAAAAAGTAAAGCTGAGAAATCTTATTTTGTCTCAGCTTGGGCAACCTTTGTCAGACCTATAAATCTTTACACACAGCCATCATCTATTTGTCCATCATCGGGGGATTCGGTCCAGTTCCAATCAGATCAGCACTGTGATGACAAAGGAGAGGAGAGGGAAGCATGGGCAATTACAGCTTTCTGAAACAGAGATGACCGGAGATGAATGGAGCGCTTGATTTTTCATGACTGTACACAAGACACCACAGCTGATAGTGGAAAGACAAAGCGATGACAGGTAGAAAATCTGATAATATAGTGAGCGTGCTTCACTTTGACTCAGTCTTAAGGAGGAGGAGACAAGAAGTAGATTTTTTACTTCTTCCTCTGAAGGTTGACATCCAGAATGTTTAGAGATTGGGATCCCATTATAGTATTGCTGTCTTTCTCTCAGAAAAATAAAGTTTTATATAAATCTTTTTTTGCTTCTCACTCATTATTGAGTGCCTCTCTCCTGCTACATCCTTAACCAGAGGAAAGTAATTCACTTTCTACATGAAAAACACACAGATATCCTGCAACAAATATGGAGTAAATTTTGATTACATTATTTAAACATTTGAGGCCACAAATTAAACAACCCAATTCGCCTTATCGAAGAAACAACTCTCCCAAAAGTAAGGAAGCAGCTTACATTTTCTACAAAAATAGCCCTAAAATCCATTTCACAGCATTTGTGCAGGGCTAGTGGAAATGGTGCCACAGTTCCTTTACCTAATGCAGCAACAGGAACCCAGCCATTCCTGGCTCCCCTCCCGGCCACCGGGGCCCAGGGCCCTGCCCAACTCAGTACACAATGGGTCAGCAGAATGAGAGGAACCGCCGGCCATCCAGAGATAGCCCCGCTGGTCAGGAACCAGAAAGGGAACCAGAAGGAACCTGATGTGCTTGTGGAGGGGGATGGGAGACCAGCGGATGGGAACCCAGGCAACAAGGGATAGGAGGGTGGGGATGGTTGGCTTCTTGAGGTCAGGATGTGTGTGAAGGGATGGTGTTTGTGTCTGTGTGGAAGAGAAGATTGAGCTGTTTGGAAAAATGTCTTGCTCCCATGCAAGAACGTGTTCCAACTTCTTCACCCAAGCACACACAGTGGCACACACACAATAAGGCTCATTCACAAATCCTCTCTCTAGAGTCAGGATGTTTTTACTTGCTTTCAGGTAATTAAAGCTGGAACAGTGACTGTGGCATGAAAGGCAGACAGTGTATGAGCGATGTATGGAAGCAAGATTGCCAGGCGGTGGGACTGCTGGCCTTGGACCTGACCCCATTTGTCCTGGCTGCTGCCCTGGGTAAGCCGACTGTCCTATCTAGCTTCCTCAGACACTGCCTGGAGCATCAAACAGTCTGTCAACGATGGGAGCTGAGCATGAAGAAGTGAATTATATGAGAGCTTGTTGGAGGTCGGAATGTGGTCTTGCTCCTCCTGACCAGACCTGTTACATGCTCTATTTTGAGGTCTTCTCATGAAATGCACACACATACAGGCAGGCACAGACTGTTTCCATAGCAACAAGTGTAGAAGATAGTGTCAAAGGACATGTATGCACACACATACCGTATGCAGTATACACAAGCAGTGCAAAGACTTTTTTTTACAGGAATGATGGGGAAAGAAACAGACTGAAAAGCAAGGAGACAAAAAAAACAAAACAAAAAACAAGTCTACAGTTATAATCATGGCCTCTTTTACACATTTTGGCAGAGCAAGACAATTCTGAACAATGAAGTCATATTAGTATAGGCAGTTTTTCGCTTGTAGTGATAACAGTCTCCATCTTTTATTAATGATTTTCTTTTTAAATCATAACCTAAAAGACTGACATGACTTTCTCAGTAACACATATTTATGCATCTTTTTTACCATACTTTACATCTGTCACGTTGATAAAATGCAGCACTGGGTTAACTACTCTTCTATACACCACAACTGTTGCCATCACACACAATATGGTAGAGACAGATAGACTGATGGTTTTCATAAGATGATGGGATATCAGCGTACATATAGCCTCATATGTCTATTGTAGAAGTATTATCTATCTATCTATCTATCTATCTATCTATCTATCTATCTATCTATCTATCTATCTATCTATCTATCTATCTATCTAAAGCTGGGCGATATGACCAAAATCTCATATCACAATATAGCTCATTTTATATCTCCATAACGATATACATAACGATCTAAGACTGTTTGTGTAATTTTGTGTACGTCAGTTATTTGTCAGATGTGCTTTGCAACGATATAGATTTAGATATATAGATAGAGGTTCATGTTGTGTGCGTGCTGTTTATTTAGCCTCCTTCAGCCACTAGTTGAATTTGGGAATACTGATTTCATATGTTATTTTTTTGACCCTGTATGGAAGCACTTTAGCAACCCTGCCTGTCTAAAAGTAGAAGCTTGTGAGCTCAGCTATTTAGAAGCTCATAAATGTTACTCAACCTCATATACAGTGTGTCCTGTTTCTTACTCTCTTTCTATTATCCGTCACTTCCTCCATCCATCCTGGCTCCCCCACTCTGTGACTCCTGGTGTCAGTCTCCAGCTTAGAGTCATTAACAAATGTTCTAGCCTTTTTCTGTTTCCCACTTTTTCTATTTTCAGGGCCACATTCTCCAGCTGGCACAGGCAGACAGGCTGACATCAGAGCCACAAACACACAGACCTCGCTCACTCTGTGTAATGATGTGGTTTTCAGGCAAAAAACACAGCTATTTGGGATTTCTTCCACTGGTCTAACTGGGCACTGTACCTCAGGTTTCTCACCAGTTCCACTATAACTTTACTACATCATAAGCAGATTATTAACACTTCTAAATTAATTAACATGCTCGTGTTAACTTCTTCAAAAGAGATGATAGCTTTGATCCTTCATGCTGGCCATGACTTTATCACAATCTGCATCGAAACTCCCATCTTGATGATATGGTACTTCTGCAATATCCCCTCCATATTTTACCCCGCTACACTGTCACTTTTCCATCTCCTCAAACTCTCCCTCTGCTCCCCACCCCTTTGCTAATCACAATCTAATCCTCTGCAATCAATTTCCAATGGAGAAACCACCCACCTTCACCAAGAAAACACACACATTTAGGCAAACAGATGTCTGCAGGACACAGCAGCTAAACAACATGGAGGCTTACTGTGAACACGCACCGTTCATATGAAATATAGTAGAGGAGTTCTAAGACCAAAGGAAGCAGGGAAATGTTTGACAAAATTACGTATTGTTCCTTTTTCAGAAGATAATGATAAGTAAATATACCACCAGGATAAGCACTGACATATAACTGTATGTGTGTGCGTGTGTGTTTGTGTGTGTGTTTCCTCCACCCTCATCAGCGGGTGACTTAATTTTATTATTTTTGAGGCAAAGCCTGGGGCGATGCACGACTAATGCATTATCTCTTTAGCAGTTAAAGGGGCATCTGTCATGAGTCGGTGCATGTTTTCCTGTGAATTCATCTTGTAGCCGTGGGCAAAATGGCAACTATAAATGCTTATTTTAGCTAAATACAGTAGCAGACTTTGATGTAGATGCAGAGAGTCTCAAGTTCTGTCACGCCAGGTTTTTAACTATCACATACAATGACAACTCTAATTGTTTAGTGTCAGTGTGCGTGTGCTGATTTTCCGTGTAGCATTACAAACCTTAACCATTCATTCATTTATTTTCCACACTTAGTCCAGTTCAAGGTTGCGGGGAAGCTTGGGATTATCCCAGCAATTAGCAGGCGAGAGACAGGGTACATCCTAAACAGGTCGCCAGTCCGTAGCAGGCTTTACCATTAATGGATTAAATATTTAGAGAAGCCTTTCACTCCAATGAAGTGGAAAACATGTTAAAGCTATAGCTGAAAAAAGCTTCTTGAAGACTGTGGTGTGTTTCAGGAACAACAGTGATTTAGGACGTAACTGGCAGTAGCAATGAGCTCAGCAAGCATCTGCAAAGTGACTCAATAACAACGTGTAGGACATGGGTTTGTGGAGGTGTGTACAAATTGTGTTCACGCATACAAAAAAAAAAAACAGCAGCAAAAATGTGTAAAAGGTGACTTGGTATTTGTGTGTGTGTGTGTGTGTGTTTATTCGTCTATGAATATGACATTCCGCATAATTCTCATAATACTGTTCAGTCCATCAAACACACAGCGTTGTGCACCACCTTACACGGCACACTCAAAGCATGCTCAGCATGCCTTCATTCTAGATTGACAACCCTGCCATATGGTGCTGAGCTGCAAAGCTTTGTTTGCATATCCAACTTCTGTTTTTGAGCTTATGAGAGACCAATTTAGTGAATGCGCAACTGTGAGTCTGCAGATGTGTGTGTATGAATCATAGTTTAGGCTTATGTGCGAGAGGGTTACATTTGCAAACATAAAGTCGCAGCTGCACTGCAACACATGATACCTTCACAGCTGTGAATTATTTTGTGGACAATTTAATACTGCCACAGAGGAAATGGTAAATTAAGAGCATCTTTGTGATGCTAAAGTGTGCAGCAACATGTTTGTGTGCATCCATAAAATTCCTGCAAGCCGAACTGCTGATTGTGGATTCATGTCCCCTTTTCACTCATAAATGTGCAGCAGGCAGAAACCCAGGGTTTCTTCTGAAATGCCTCAAAGGAGGGGGGGCTTTCCTTTCACTAAAGCATCCTCAAACTAACATCTAGGTAGTAATTTGTCCACCCGCAGGGGAGGCATAAAAACCAGAATCCCAAATTCTTTGCAGTTATGGAAAAAGTGAAGAGTGAACAAAAAAAAAGCCAAAATACTTTATCTCTGCCTCTAACTGAAAGTTATTACATTTTCTGAATGGTATGACTTCCTAATGGTTAGCATATGTGAGTATGTGTGCACAGAGAGAGTGCAGTAGTTGAGGTTAAGCTAATAGCACAAGCAGAGGGGGAACTGGGAACCCTTGGCTTATAAAGGATACTTGTTTCCCTGCCGCACCGAAAACCAGATGTTGATAAAGAGACATAAGGGCGGAGAGAGGACAGATGGGTAAGAAATTACCATCTCCCGAGCCAAACATCTTAAAACATCTGCAAAAAAATCTCAGACCTTACAAGGAAAGATGGATTTATGTTCTCTCCCGCGCGTGGATTTTCATTGCTCCGTGAGAGCCTCTCCCGCTCATCTGCACTGTGCCTGCTCTAAGTGTTAACAGGACCAAAGAGTTACGCCACAATCTGGATCTGTTTAACTCTTGGAAAAAGTGGGATTCTTCCACAAATGGCTAAATCGCGCAGAGAGGACAAACACGGCTTTACTCGTCAGGAGCCATCAAACTTCAGAGTTTGCAGCAGAATCAAGTCAACACAAATCCACAACTGTGCTGACTAACTGGATACCAAGCACAATGAATGTAAAGGCATATGACAATACATACAATGCAGATATAGCTGATATTTTTTAGGAAAAGATCAGTTGAGGAAGATAAGTCCACATGGTCAGCGGTCACTGAAGGGTTCAGTCAATGAAAGCAACTTGAGGCATGAATGTACAATACAATGTATATAAGATGACAGTAGAGATTGTGAAGCATTTATATAAAAGAATGGAGATCTGTGGTAGCAGAGATAGATACAGACAAACTGATGATTTGGTTTGCTGTTAGACAAACAGTCTGACATGTCTGTTGAAGAGGCAGCTCTTAGGATCTCTATCTATTCATTGACATATAGACACATCTTCAAACAGAATCCCCGGTCCGGCAGAACGGCAACATCTTTCTACTTTCACAGAGCAAACATTAGCTTTCCATCCCCTTTTCATAGCAAAAATAAAATGGTTTAAAATAAAGAATTAAGTCGGCGTGGTTGTTTAGAGCATCTGTCTTCTGTTTATTCATTCATTCATTTTCAAAAGTGGAAATGCCATCAAACATTAATATTCAGAAAGAAATTGACGGTAATTTTGACATCACTGACTGTGAGCGAACAAACACTTAGCGGGGCGGGGGGGGGGGGGGGGGGGGGGGGGGCGCTAGCCATGATTCAGGGGACCAGAAAGTGGATAGGAATAACAGGGTTCATGTGGGGACAGGATGCGCCATAAGTTAAACAAAATAAGGCTTTTACTTGGCCCCATTTTGAGAAAATGGAGCAACTCCTTTCATTTCTTTATGTAACCCCCACTGCCCCCCCCCCCCCCCCCCCCCCCCCGCTCTCCCTCGTTCTCTTTGAAGCAATTTCCAAAATGGCTCTTCCTCAAAATAATTGACACTTTGCGTTTATCATTTTGAGGCACCTGCTGCTGGTTTGACAACAAGACAATCAGATGGAGAAAGCGACCGTCTTCCTATTGTCCCACCTCCCTGTTTGTCTGTGACACTAAGTGACAACAGCTGGAAGCCCCCCCCCCCCCCTCTCTCTCTTCCAACAATAAACATCATGCAAGTCAAATTCAAGCACAAAAGAAAGGGAACTTATTGTTTGGCTGTAGTGGTGTGATTTTAACCAACAAGAAAGGGGAAACAATGATTTTAATTGTGTCTGCCGATGGCGTTAAAAAGGCTTGCAGCAACTGGAGGTCCTCAAACAGCAGCTGCGTCTCATCTGCAGGAAGTCAACTGGATTTTAATGTACGTTAAAGAAACTGTAAACTCTGATAAGTGTTAGCTGTTTGCACCTGCTCACATGTGGGGGTTCCAGACATTCACTAGATGTAAACAAAGACATGCTCCATTTCTTAACACACATTTTTGAACACAACCTCTCACGTCTCCTCTTTCTTCTTCTCTCTCGATGTAATTGACTGAACATGTCAATACTCGGAGGGGAAAAAAACAGAAGGTCCGCTGTCTGCATCTATCGATCCACACTCTTCTTCTCTCTCTCTCTCTCTCTTTCCCTGTCTGCTGATCTTAATTACACTTCTTTTTACCAGGCTGCTCTGGGCGGCTGCCCTTTTCATAAAGTCTACTGTCCATCCAAATCCATACATCAAAATTAATGAGCGAGATCTGAGGCGGAAACCAAATATCCAAGCTGATAAGCTGCAGTGTTGATTGCAAATGATGTCCTTTTGGTAAAACTGAAAGAAAAGGATTAAAGACAATTATTTTTTGCGTTCTCCTGCAGGTCAACCCGGAACAATGCAGAGGTTTAGTGGAGGAAGCGACCATAGCGGGTGATTAAAACTACTTAAGCATGACGGGCTCAGACGAGAGCCCCTCTCCACCTTCATCCTCCTTCATTCTGTCTTCCTCTTTCTTTGTCAGTTTGTCTGAACTTCTACCTGTTTGTTTCTGTTGCCTGTCTGTCTGTCTGTTCCCGCTCTGCAACCTCTCACAGATTAAGACAAACAAGAGCAAAAATTAACTTGGCTGGTGCTGAAGCAAGAATGTCTATTCTTGAACAATTCTTCTCTTAAGTTAAATGAATAAAAAAAAAAAAAAAAAAAAAAAAAAAAAGGCTCATTATCGCACCGTTTCACTGCTCGCGCCTCCCATCAATCAAACATGTCTGTGTTTCCTCTGCAGTTGTGTGAGCGTTCACGTTCCCACCTTCCAACCGTTTAAACCGCAGCTGAATCACAAAACAAAAGCTATTAGAAACGGCATCACAGTAAGGCTGCTAAACACACACAGATACACACATAGTGTCCTTTTCTTTGCAAACCAATCTCTTCAAGAAGATGCCAAAATAAATGCACACATTAGCATAGGCAAACACACAAACAGACACACTTTTCATCTTACCACCCCTGAATTCTTCTCCTTTCCTCAGTTTAATCTTTAAATGTAAATTGGGTGACAGGTGAATATTGAGGAGGTGAGCAATAACGGGTAACATCTTCACTCGACCGCATTATCGCCGCTCCACATCACTACAGAACGCCTATTCAATATCATTACCTTTGGCAAAGAGCAGGGAGAAACACACTTGTGTGTCTGTGTGTCCTTTTGTATTCATAAGACATACTGTATAGACACCTGCATGCACACTTACATCACACACTCTCTCACACACACACACACACTCACACACACAGACACACATACAATCACATCCAGTGGCTTATCTTCTAGAATAAGAAAAGGGGCTTGTCAGGATGGCACATTGTATGAGTGCGTTTCTGTGTGCAAGTGTGTGTGTGTGTGTGTGTGTGTGTGTGTGTGTGTGTGTGTGTGTGTGTGTGTGTGTGTGTGTGTGTGGGTAAGGAAGGCAATGTGCATTAGGGCGATTACAATATCAGCCGACTCCAGATGGAGGCAGGAAAATAAACAGTGGATGAGAGAGAGAGAGAGAGAGAGAGAGAGAGAGAAAGCTAGGGGACAGACATCGTGAGAGGAAGGCTAAGAGAGAGATTCTGTATGTGTGTGTTTGTGTGTGTGTGTGCAACAGCCTGCATGTGTGTGATAGTTAGCGAAAGTAAAGTTAATTAGCGACTCGGTCCCAGTCTATATGGAGCGGACTGAGCAAGCAGCGAATGTGAGACAGCATTTGTGTTTTTTTTGTTTTTTTTTACTGTCCTGCACACGTCCATCAGTGTGTATTTAGCCCTGACTGTGGTAGATACGGTTAGCGGTGTGGCTAAACACCTGAAAAACTACATCTCCCAGCTGTCTATCTTTAATGACACCGCTTGTGCAGCTGTCTCTGTGAAGCTGTTCAGAGACCGAGGAAGAAAAAACTGGATTCAGTCGTGTTCAGAAATCAGTCAGTTATCAGTCTGATACTTTTTTTTTTTTTTTTTATTGACCTGCACTTTAAAAACCATTCTGAAATTTCACACGTCTGAGTCTGCCCTTCTGACCTCTTCCTCACTTGCTCTATAAGTCTCATGTTATCTGGAGTAAAAACACGAACAGGGCCAATAAAATCAGTTTGTAGTGCTCGCTGTTGACTCTGACATTAAATAAGCCTCCGTAAAAGGCCAACTCACAAGCACAGTAAAACAAAGACCTCTTGCTTTTGTGAGTATGAGAACATGCACGCACAGATTCACACAACCACACACACACTCTCACACACACACGCGCCTACCTGCAACTCCTTTTTAAACCACTGCTGCTCTTTCATGGGTGATGAAATTCAATAAGCAGTGAGAAGAACTGCCCCCTCGCTGATAACCATCAATGGGATTATCGATCTACAGTGACACGGGTGTGTGCATGCACACACACACACACATGGACACACACACCGCGATTCCATCTATAATTCACTCAGGGACTTTGTAACATACGGCTCTGAATAATCAGAGCAGATCTATACATCTTGAAGGAGTTCATGGAACACTGGTTTTAGAATCCAGTTCAGCAGCTGGTCCCACACTATATCAGTCTGCGGGTCCTGACTGATACAAACCCAGCCTGCAGTCAACTCTTTACAGCCTTGAGCCTTTATTTGGTACATCAGCCTTTTCACATAAACATTTGTTTAGTAAGCAACATAGAAAATGAGACAGTTTAAACAGATGTGCATTAAAATCATGTGAGGCGAAACCAGTGAGCTACAATACGGCCACGCCCTTTCTCTCTGTGTTGGAGAAGTCATGCTCGCCGTTACGACTTAGCGACAATGTCTGCATTACTTTTATATCACCATAAATTGTCAGAAGACCACAACCAACTTTTCTTCTCACACTTCTGCAGAACATCTGCAGCCCGACGGCAACTGGGAGCTGCGCATGTTCACCAACTTTCTCTGTCCGCAGTCTGAGGCGTTATTAACAAGTAAATACAACCAAATTCATTAAGACACCCAGATGAAGCAGTCGATGGGTGCTTTCAATCTAAAGGGCTGACTAGGAAGCTACATGGGTTTCAAAAGAGACGACTTTAAGTTGAAATCCAATTAAAAAAATACATGTTTTAAGTTTATTAGTTTCATTTTCTCCAATGCTTGGTCTAATTTAGGGACGTGGGAAGCTGGAGCCTATCTCAGCAATCATTGGGCGAGAGGCAGAGTACACGTTGGACAGGTCACCAGTCCACATGTTTCAGGTACATGTTGTAAATTTGTTCGTTAAAAACTGTGAGACGTCTCGGTGCATTTTGCATTTTTAAAGAGAGGTCCATACCTTAATTGTAGTGACCACAATAGTTATTCTGTTATTTTGTTTCACTAATCAAAGGAGTCTACAATAATAGTATGGACTTACCTTTTACAACTTGAAATTCATTTTAATTCAATTACCAAAGAAAGGTAACCTAGCAACAGTAATACCTTCAATACAAGCGAACGATGGCTCAGCTTTAGTTTGAGTGTTTTGAGACTAAAAACGTGATGAATTTTGTAAAATGATGTTGTTTTTCTCGAAGGTGAGAACAAACCCCCCTCTCTTAGATCAGCATAATGTGGTCACAAAATTCCTGAGCAGTAGCCAGAAAGCCCAATTATTTAAAACTCAGAATTATAATACTCGAACAACCAAAAGGCTTCAAGAACATAATATAATCTTTTGCGTTTACCATTCTTTCCACATAAGGACGTTGTGTTTCTCCATATCTGATCTGATCACACAAGCTGCAGACGGCGTGCATACAGACATGTGATGCAGTAAAGCCTTCCAGCTACAGCAGAAATATGCACAAGCTTTGAGATTAACTGAGTCAACATTGCTTATTCACCGTATATATCAAACCTGGACTGCATCCAAATGTCTGTGTGTCACACTTAAAAGAAGTGCTTTGTAATTACATCACAGTTCTGGAGCCTCAATGCAACTGTGCTGGAGGGAAAAACATGTTTTAGCCCCACAGAAATACGAGTAATTCATTGTTTGTTGCTGTGATTTGAAAGGTGTGTTTGGATCCACTATAAACCACTAGAAATCTATTAATTGTGGTTAACATGAAAAAGGGCTAAGAGGGGGTAAAAAAAAAAAAAAAAAACACCCAACCAAAGCAAGTGTGTGTCAGTTTATCATCTGCACACCAGACAGAGTGTGTGCGTGCGGGCAGCACGCAGTCGTTTTCAGCCTCACTCGTTCAAGCTGAAAGCCAGGGGTAAATGTATCTATATTTATTTATACCTGTGTGTGTTATTCTCAGCCTGTGTGTGAAGGCGAGAATAAAATGGCTGCCATCCTTTTTGCAAGGCCGTCCATGTGTGTGAGCAGCGGTCTGATGCATTTGACCCTATAGCCTCAGAGCTGTGGGGGGAGGAGAAGGAGGAGGGAGAGGAGGAGGGAGGGAAAACAGGTGTGAGGCAGGCTGATGGCTGGGCAGATGGCCCCTGGAAGTGTTAGCGGATGCTGTGGAGCCTGGACCACAGTGCTGCCATCGTTAATACGAGCCTGTTTATACAGTGCACACACACACACACACACGTTGACATGAGCAATCATGTGCACACACAAACGCAGCGACAACCTGCAAACATCACTTATGGTTTACCCTCCCCTCATCAGCAGCTTTGTTTACCTTTCATTTAGTCTTTCTTTCCCCTTGTCTCTTGCTCTCTTTTATCTCCATAAAAACACACACACACTACAGGTAATGGTCCTTTCAGTCACGTCTTCATAGAAATCCCAGTGGTAAAAGAATAATAAAAAATAACATATGACACAATGAGCTATCAGTTACTCAGCATCGCCACAGAGATAAAGTAATGACAAATAATAATAACTGGTATGCAATTAAAAAGAGTAAAAAAAAAAGAACATAATCATGATATTTTGGACAAAAATGAACCACATGAGACTATTAGAATAGTTCATTAAACCGAGTAAACACACTTTCTTTTCCTTTATTTTCTTCATTTACATCATTAACCATCAGTGCAGCTTCCTAGTAAAAAAAATAAATAAATAAATAAATAAAAAATAAAAAAAAAGTATTTTCCTCATTATACTCCTGCCTTGCTGTCTCAGAGATCCCTGCAGAAGCTTTGCTTACATGGAATGCGTTAGAAAAACAGCCAAAGCCCTGTGGTTCTCCCGGAGATCCTTTCCCTTTTCCCTCTCTAATCTGAGCTGTGAGAAGAGTCTGGCATCGCAGGCAGCTTGTGCCATAGCAGCCTCCCTCCCCAGCCCGCATGTCTGCTCTTTTTTTCCCCAGCCAGGGCAAAAAACATTCCCACTGGAGTAAAATATAGCCCAAAGCCTTTAATTTCAGCTCTGCGCCACTTCATTTTGTTTTCTTTTTTTTCTTTTTTTTTTTTTTTTTTTCTCTTCTGCGCTTTTTTGGTTAAGATGACAAAGTCGCAGCGGGGGAAGATGGAAACTTCACGTGGCTTGGAGAAGATGTGTTTGACAGTTGTGTCAGCGCTCCATGGGATGTTTTCAGCAACTCTCACATGCAAAATCTGTCTTTCTAGGACTCCCAAACAGAGATGTGCAGAAGAGAAGAGACACTGACTCTCAACCACACCGAAATATGGCAAAGCTGATGTGTTCAAATTACTTTTGAAAAAATGATAAAAACATAAAAGCTGAGATTTTAACATCTTGTGAAATGACCTAAATTAATTTAATAAATTTCTCACATATAGTCAGGCATATACTGTAGCTTTGCTCTTAGGTACAAGAAACATTTTGAGGATGATGTGATGGCCATTCCTCTTTAATTCACCAAACTTGATCATAAACTTAAAAGGCCTGTTGCCCACGCGTCGTGGGTCATCTCTCATCAGCTGACATCTGCCTTTTATGAAGACACGCACAGCTGCACGCCGGTGTCAATATTTAAACAAACAGTAAATAATGAAAAGCTTATTTCTGCTGTTCTGGGTTCTTGTGGAGAGCAGCTATTTTAAATGTTTTTGCCCTCCAGACTGATTTGCCACCGAGAATTTGTCCAAAATTGCTCCCAAAATAAAAGTGGTTTTGCAACCAGTGATACAGAGGTATGCATGTTGTTGGGTTGTCCAGCGGAAAAACATTAAGTATGCAATTATTTCTATAAATTAAGCTTGCTTGAATAATTTAACCATGTGATGCAGAGCTTACATTTAGGTTGTATTTAAAAAAAAAAAAAAAACCAAAAAAAACCCCCACAGATTTAGTCTTTTGGACATGAATAAAGTTGGTTATGATAAGAAGTGAATTTCCAAATGTGATTTTTTTTTTTATGGGTCAGCAGCTAAATTTGGCACATATGTCCACATAAAAGTATCCCACTAGGTCGAAATAAAAGTATAATAAAATAAAATAAAATAAACATACAAACATCCGTAATTGAGATTTAGAGGACTTACACTGAAAAGAGGCAGAAATTCCCACCATGCGTTACGTCGGTGTGAGAGGAATAAATAATTTCCAGTCCCTTTGACTCCACGCAGGGATGATCCGTCTGTGTCGGGAAGAGGAAAACTAGAGTCCAGCCAGCTCTCGGGGCTGTGGTGGTGGTGGTGATGGTGATGGTGGTACACTTCCAGTTGCTCAGAAATGAGGTCCAAGCTCCAGTAAGAGAAACACGGACACGCCGCGGCTCGCGCGAACTTAACCGTCGCTGGGGATCAGAGTGGGAGAGTCAGGAGTCTTGTAAAAAAAAGCACAGAAGGCAAAGAAGGAGGAGAGAAGAGGACGAGATGCAAAGGGAGGATGCTGAAGGCTGCTGCGCAGGGGCACGCGCTTGCTTTCTTTTTCTGTCCAAGCTCTTCCTCACACTTTCTTCCAAGATCCCTTAAACGATGGTTTCAGCTTTTATAAGGTTCCTTTCTTCTTCTTCTTCTCCGTTATTTCATATGTAATGATATGAATAAGAATGAACCACACAGCCTGTGTGTTGGGGTCCTTGCAGTCTGCTTCTCCGCTGGCGTGAGGAAGAGGAGTAGCGGCACTCTGCCTCCAGTCGGCGGTGCGCGGCGCAGCCAGGTTGCGATGGGCGGGACGGAGGAGCTGCTGAGGAAGAGGAGGAGGAGGTGGAGAGGGAGGCGACTGGGCAGCAGCTAGCATCTGAGTGTCCTAAAACAGGTTGGAAAAAGCCTGGTCGGAGCAAGTCGATGTGTTTTCTTTTATACCTGTTATGGTACCATGTGGTCACAGAGGGGGATTAGGCTACTCAGGGAAGGTTCTTGCTATGGGCAGTGGGGTCGACCGCCCAACCTTTTTGGGGGTGCATGAGCGCCCTAAAGAAAAAAAAAACCCCAAAAACAGCAGTTCTCCAGACTAATATCATGCATTTCCACGTCAAGTTAATAAGCGCTTGGCCTGGACGTGCTACTATCATGTCAAGTTGCTGCTGAGAGTCATGTAGGCCCATACAGGTGTGTGTGTGTGGCTACTTCTGATTCTGTTAAACCACATGGCATTATTTGAACCTTTCTGACTTCAGAGTTTTAACATTCGTCTGTGTTCAAACTACATTGTTGGAACAATCCACCAGCAAATATGGTACCACCAACAGATTGCAGAATATCCAATATGAACAGGTCCCAATGGCTGGAGAAGGCCGGACCGAAGGACAGCACAGAGGCACTGCTTTAGCAGGGCCATCGGAGCTCAGATCTACCATATCAGCTATCACTCCAGGTGCAAAGAAACCCCTGAAACAATCCAACACCTTACAGCAGTGTGCAAGATACTGGTAGACAATGAATACATGTAACACCGTAACCAAGTTGGGATAGTGTACAGAAACATCTAGAAAATGGACTGGAGACCCCTAAGTCTCAATGGGAGACACCTTCCAAGGTGGATGAGAATGAGAGGGCTATGATTCTGTGGGACTTCCAGATTCAAACCAACAAAATGGTAATGACCAACCAACCGGACATAGTGATCATAAGCAGCAGAGGAAGCCATACTGGTTAATATCTCCACACTGATCGAAATATCAGGAAGAGGGAACGCAAGAAACTGGAGAAATACCAAAAGAAGAGGCTCTGACATGTACTTGGAGAAACATCAGACATCTCCATCCAGAAGAGTGCAGTCTTAGGAGCAGCTAAGATACTGCACCATCAAGGTCCCAGGACCCGATAGAAATGAAGGCGGCATATCAGCTCAAATCACAAGAACCAAACTTATTCCTAGCAGAACTAAATGTGACCCAATCTGAGATGTTTTTAAACACCTACTTGCTAAGTAGTCAAATAAATAATTTGTTCCTCTGCAAAGTCATTCCTGCAGTGTATAAACCAATTATCTATCTGTCCTTGTTTTGTGTATTTCATTATATTTGTAGGAGCAGCTATGGTACAGTGATGATCAGATGTGGTTGCAGGGACTGGAGCTGTAATGAAAACAACAAACTTCTTTTCCGATATCTTACCAGGGTATAAATTCCCACCCAGCGAGAGTGACCACAGCACCACTGCATCTGGGAAACTTGCTGTGGAGCTTTATCCATAATGTTAAACATGGTCATTTCTAGAACTATGGCTGAATATGAGTTAATATTCTTGTTTTTGTGATACCAGCATGTGACTTCATATAAGGCGCTGCTACCATCTTAATGGGATTTCAAAGCTGTAACAATCATACATTCATATTGACTTAGGGTTTAGGTTGAACAAATGAAACAGTTTACTGAAAGGATTTTGGTTCAAAACCTCATATTTGTCAAATTTCATCTTTATTAGTTTTGGATGCATTTGCCCCATCCATCCATTGTCTATATCCATTTCTCCTGGATTCTATCCCAGCTGCCATAGACGAGAGGCACGGCACACCCTGCACAGAACACCAGTCCCTTTACTGTATATCAACACAAAAACACACACAAAAGATGCAAGAAAAACCATAAAAAAGATCAATGTAATGTTAATGTTCACCCTGTTCCTCTTATGGGGACACTGTATTGTTACCTGAGCAGGTAGCATGTATGTGATTATAGGGGGAAGATGTTACTCGGTTTTTAGATGTTTGGCGTGGAAGGGCAAAAGCTTTTTGACCATAAAGACCTTAGTTAACACTGTTTGTTTGGCATGAAGTTACTCTAGTCTAATGCATGATCAACATAAATGATGACTGAACTTGTATCAAGAAGAATCCAAGCAGACATTCAGTCAGACAGTGTACGGCAAAAGGGGAGTCAACCGGGTCATGCAATCTCAGTAGCTCAGTAACAGACTTAGCTCTTTCCACATTTATGGAGGAGGAAAAGTGGATATAAACTTTTTAAAAGTTTGTATGTGGCGGTTTTACTTATGGGAACATGGACTTATATGAATCTTACTTTAAAGATTGTTTAAAAGTATTTCAGCTGAAGTTTTTTCCCCGTAAGGAACCTCTGCAGTCCTCGATCCTTACTCTGAGAAGCACCTGGACACACAGTAGTGGAGTCAGCTGATTGCTACAGGAGCTGGTTTACTGTTGTGTGTGGGTGTTTGTGTGTGTGCAAAGAAAAAAACAGGACTATGTTACGCATGTCTGTACTTTACGGGCACACACAGAAACACACACACACACAGAATCTCGATGTGTCTCTCAGCTGAAAAAGGCACAGGCGGCCTGGCCTGCAGTAACCTAAGGCAAACACTTTCCCCGGACCATCTGGAAATCATCTCACCCGCAGAGCCTGTGAAAGCAGAGAGCAGAAGCTACGTTTACAACTCGGTGATAACAACCGGTCCACTTGAACCGCATGGCTGAACAAGTCATGCAACATTGCCTGTTCATAACATCTCATAAAACATCTATTGTATTCATTTCTATTCTGTTCTACTCTTCATTGCTCCCATACTTGTAGTGTTTTGGCTAAACCATCAACAGTATGCTGGCGTTATGGGGAAAAAAAGAACTTAAGCTGCAATGTGTCCGATTCCAATTTAATGACCTTCTTTTTTTTTTTTTTTAACAAACTACCAAGAGTTTAACGGTTTTGAACAAAAACGACCAAAATTATATGTAAAAGAAAAGAAATGAAAGAAAAATTCTTGGTTCTTTGTGTGTGTATCATGTGGAAACATTAATAAAACATGTAACCTTCTTGGCTTATGGAGAATTATCACAGCTAAAGGCAGACTTTTTCTTGCTGTGTGCTTTATGTAAAAAAGAAAAAAGAAAAAAGAAAACATTCAGTAACTTTTTAGTGCACTATCAACGTGGGGCTCATTGTTCCCTCAGTGCAGTCTCGGTGGGGAATAGATGATGCCATTAATGGCAATTGTTTGCAAGAGTGCCATTGTTCATTTCTTTCTTTTTCTTTTTTTTATCTTTCTCTCCCCTTCATCTCTCCCTTATCATTCAGAGTGCTTCAGCAGTAGGTTACATTGTGTTCTCCACAGCTATATGGATAGATAAAGTCTCTTGGACTCTACTTACATTTTCATGTCTGGCTTCTTTTGTCAGTCTCTGACAAAAGCGATGGTCTACAAGACGACTGGTGGGATGTGTGAACAGATATACTGAAAGGGTTAAAAACAGGTGGGGGTGGAAAATTTAACAATAGGCTAAAGTGCAAAAGAAAATGAGACGTGACACATGATGAAATGAGCAAAAATGTCCTCGGAGTATGACACGTGGGAGGTTGGAAAAGGTTCAGAAGAAGTGTGCCCATACTCAAAGGGAGTAACGCTAATGTGGTCCGAAAAAGCGGCAGGGCTGTGAGGATGCTGTCACTCCTCGCCTGTTTGTGTCCTCCAGTTTGCTCCCACAGAACAAGTTCTCTCATGACAATCACAGCAAAACATCTTGACAGCCGGAGGTGCAAGGATAGGCGTTGAGGAAACCTGCAAGGGAAAAGAGAA
This sequence comes from Telmatherina bonti, assembly GCF_933228915.1. Classification (NCBI taxonomy): domain Eukaryota; kingdom Metazoa; phylum Chordata; class Actinopteri; order Atheriniformes; family Telmatherinidae; genus Telmatherina; species Telmatherina bonti. Next base: position 20,827,612 of record NC_136617.1, on the reverse strand, counting down.
CAGGGCAATGATCCGCGTATGTGTGTGTGTCCTGTGATAATGGTGTGTGAGAGGAGGAAGCACACAGTGCCTGTTTTTGCTGCAGGGGTTCCTGGAAGTCAGCCGGCCAGTGTGATCGGCGACATGCATGCATACATACACACACACACACACACACACACACACACACACACACACACACATACAGGATACCTAGCCTTTAAAAGGGAAAAACATGCTGTGTCTGATACATGCGGACACAGACAAGCAGACTTCCTGCATTTTCCCACCTACTGGGCGTCCACCTGTAACACAGTTACACACAATCTCACAAACATACACACACACGTGCGCGCGCGCACACACACTAAGCAGCAGGACAAAGACAGAAAGAAGCAAACATAAGCTGAAAGTTGACAGTAAACAAGTCCTACTCAAATCCATGTAATTATCTGTCATTTGACCAGCATTGCTTGAAGCCAAGCAGCCTAAAATCATCATCATCATCATCATCATCATCATCATCATCACTAATGCTAGCAAAAGTGAAAGGGGAGAAACCTTTAAAGTAGCTTACAGTGCTGCATTTCTAAAGGGATATTTTGACAGTAAGATCAGTGATGAGCAAAGGACGTTAAACCTCACTTTGATGCTTCTCAAATATTAGTAGTTTTGTGTACACGAAGAAGCTGACCATGTAGGACAAATGATTACTCAGTTACAAATGCAGCAAAGTCTTTGTTTCTTCAAGAAGATCTCAGTGAGCGTGAGTAAAAACAGGGATTCTATTCAAAGATTAAACTTTTATGAATGCATGAACACGATTGTTTATTAAATCAAAGTTATTAGATGAAAAGTTTCATAATTATAGGTTAGTTGTCAGTTTTCTTCAATAAGAAAACTGGTTTTTGTTCAACCTTACAACTGATGCTCATCTCATCTGTCATTGTGTCATCTGTTAGAAACTGCATCCAACATGCATCAAACTGTGTGGTTTTACTGTGCACTTACACTGGTAAAAGATGCAAAAGCAATGAAAACTATTGTGCACAATGAGATTTAACAGTTTCTTGGTTAGGTTTGGCTCCACCAACAAACTTCTCTGTTTGTTTTGTCACCAGTTTTGGACTCTGTCTACATTTTTATTTATTCAGTGAGAGAGGTCAGTCTGCTAGTTGACTGTTTAACAGAGAAAGCTAATGGCTAATTTCACATGTCATACAATAGCTTTATTCATTTGTCATCTTCATTTCTCCAAAACAGGCAACACTTTACAATGACTTGTTCATGTTCAGCCAGTAATGTCTGTTCTTCTGTTGTTTTATGTCCTCTCATGCAAGCAGTGATTCTCCATCTTAGTCATCAGTTGCTGTTGTTTTGCTGATCTCTTTAGGTGTGTTTTCCTTTCTTTTTTAGAAACTGTAGATACCCATCAGAGGACCCATACAGGCCCTGATTCTTCACAACAGTTTGGCGACCTTAGCCCTTTCATGCATGAATGAATAAGAAGTTACATTTTACTTTTTTATCTATACACACGGATGCTTTTATTTTTTAATCATATGATAATTTTTTTATTAAATGTTTACATTGAAATATATATATATAAAATTACATGAAAAATATTTATAACATGTTTACATGTTTTTGCAATGTGAATATTCTATAAAAATAAATCTTTAGCCTTTTCTTTTCCTGTTTATCGCTGAAGCAAGTTGAGTAATTACAATGTATTTGTACATAGAGAATTCACTGTGAACAACAGTTTGTTGGATGACTCACTGATGCCTACTGAAGTAGGAAATGTAGAAATATACCATAAACTATAAACAGCTTTCATTTTGGTCTTCACTGTCATGGACATGATGCATGAAAGGTGTCATTAGGCTTTCAGTTAGACCAGTACATCACTGGTCACCATTAACTTTAGAAAACCAAACTGGTTTAAATGAAAATGCTAAATTTAAGAAAATGGTTGTAAATGTTTTTAGCTTGATGTTGATCCAACTGTTTTAAATGTTCCAAACCTTGGACATAATAGCCATCACCCAAATTGGACCCCCAAAAGCTTAAGCTGTCATCATACATTAAAACAATACACCGGATAATTAATAGCAACTAAAAATGATTCATTATGTATCAAACTTAATGTTTATTATCCATCAACGTAAGCTATTCAATGCCACTGTATCAAAACTCTCTGTTGTTAACATTATTGCTTACGAGTAAAACAATTAAACAGCAGCCAAAATGACATCTTACATCTACGTTTCCATGTAAGATGTGTGCACAGCGCTGAAGCAGAACGAAGAGAGTGGAATTTCAACACACACTGCAGTGGTGTAACATCGCTTTTTAAGAATAACTCAACAAAGTCTTTACATGAAAAACTGGAAAAGCACTTGGAGAGAGCAAACCTTCACCAAACACAATGCTAAAGAATTTTTTTTAAAAATTCCTGGATCCAAACAGTGATCTGGATCACCACCAAAATTAAATCAGTTCTTCCTTTTCACATTCCCAACAACCAATGTCAATAAAATCCGTCCATAACTTTATGAGTTATCTTGAACACAAACAGATAACAAGGAGGTAAAACATAACCTCCTTGGTGGAGGTAATTACTGGAACATGATGTATAAATGTCTCATACAAACCTAATAAGGAAAAAAAAAAGTGTAGCTGCTGTGTTGTACAGTACGTATAGTAAAAATGTGAGTATTGTAGGCTTAGGCATCAACTGCAGTCAAGAGTGAGCGTAGACCCTGAGCTTAGTTATGGGCTTGCAGGTATGAATGAAACATAGAATCTGTGCAGAAGAAGAAATAAGAATAGAGGACCTTCATTTGAGTGCAGTTCTTAAGAGCAAGGTCCATCAGCTTTTGTAGATGTCCTCAACTGATTCAGGCAGGGAGTGAATATTTGATGAATCTGTGATAGAAAAGGAAGAAAATCAGCATTTTTTTTATCGAGCCAGGGACTGTCAATCTACCAAGGCAAAAAACCCTGACTTTTAGTGAATGCCTTGGCAGAGTTAATTGCTTACACTGAATGAGTTAGGGATGAATTATTTTGGGAAATTTTGTTTAACCTTCACACACATATAAAAGTAGATAAAATACAGTTACATTTCTATTCACTAAGTAATAAAATATTTAGAAAAGAGATGCCAAATGGTTATTGTTCTAGCAAAAAAAAAAAAAAAAAGAGGAAAATGCTGCATTAAATTGAGAATTCAAACCAAATCTCCAACCCTCAGTTAGAAAGGAAGAGTGGGGAAGAAAAAAAGAAAGCAGACTGAAATGCACATTATAAGCACAGCAGCTGCAGTGCAGCATCTTAGACAGGTACAGTGTCTGGAGAGGGATCACATTCACTCACTGGGGTATTACAGAATTCAGCCCACCTTCTGGCTCATAGCAAAGGAAAAGCAAGTGGGCGAAAACTGACAACTTCGCCTTATTACATGAGAATGAAAATGAGCTTTTCCTACTTCCACACACTCCTGTCCAAATATCCTGACAACATGCAAACATAGAAGACAGTAACCTTAAAACACACAGAAGACAATGATACCCTACTATGCCATGCTATAGTGCAAATAAAACTCTGTGTACAATGAGAAAATGTTGACATCTTGGCCAATATATTGTGCTTAAGTGTGGTGTACTGGTATTTCCACTGAATGTAGGCAAGTAGGAACAATCTTTCTGTATTGTCTTTGTGACCATCAAATTCTCTCTCTCTCTCTCTCTAAATATATATAATATATATATATATACACATATACATATATATATATATATATATATATATATATATATATATATATATATATATATATATATATATATATATGTATATATATATACATATACATATATATATATATATATATATATATATATATATATATATATATATATATATATATATATATATATATATATATATATATATATATATATATATATATACATACATATATATATATATTCTTTTCCCAGTATAAGTCCATTGTTGCACTCTTGCTGGGGCCTGGGGGATTTCCGATAATCCTTTGGTGTCGTAGTTTTAGACATATGTTTGATCTGAGCCCATAAACAGATTTCATTCCTCTGTTTTCCTGGCAGTGTACCACCTTTGCTGTCCGTACCTTTACCATCTCTTCTGCTCGTCATTTCGTGTTCTGGTTGTGGAGGGAGGCAGAAAGAGGAGTTGGCAGATAAAAAGAGAAGATGCAAGAAATGTGCTCTTGCTTTCCTCATCAAGTGGCTTGACAGAAAGTCCATTTTTTTTCTAAGGGAACTCGACTTCTGAAAGCTGAGGCCTGTTTTTTTGCACAGGGGAAGATGGAGTGAATTAATTTGCCTCGACAGGTCAATGTTTTAACAACTGGAAGTGTACTCAGTCAGTGAGAACTTGACAACGGATCTGTGGTTTCTTCTAGCATGAGCATATTAACAAGGCAGATATAAAGCAGTTAACACACTTGGGATATTATATGTGTTACATCTGATAAAAATATAGATTAACAACTTACAGTATAGACATGTATAACGATAAATTGCACATAAGTTTTTCCACTGTAGCATTTATACAAAAATAAGTAGAAAAGCACTTGGAGGGTCCAGACTTCTGCCAAGCAACTTATTTTCACCCATATTGTGAAGAATTTGTTTAAAAGATTTTCTTCCAGATCAATCCCAAAATGTAGTGGGATTTAGACCAATATCCACTCTCATTAAAAGATTATACAAACCAGCTCAGTAGTTTTTGTATAAAGTTTAAAACAAACATAGACAAACACGGGCAAAGACGCCATGTCCTTGGTGGAGGTAAATATGAAATAAAGGTTTCCATTTCCATGAGGGTTTTCCCTTTGTATTCTTTCTTCTTATTCTGTATTTATTCTTTATTCTTTGTTGTCACTAACCTGATGAATCATCCTCTGAGCCTTCAGTATCGGGAACACATGTATACACTGAAGTTTAACTGATTAAATTCCTTGTCTGCTCAGAAAGTCACTAAATATCTGACATTACTCATTTGTCCTGGGAAATAGGAGCAAGTTTTTAACTTTCTACTGACTCAACAACACTTCTTTTAGTGTTTAAATGATTCATTTTCCTTTATTTTTGAACTATTGTGGCAGAGGATTATTACTTTGAGTGGATCATTGCTAACTCAACTGAGTTCGTTGATTTTGGCAGCTAAAGAGATCAGCACAGCCGGCACTCCTACAACTAAGTTCAGCTTCTGAAGTAGTACATTGTTGTATTCAAAACAAACTGAAGTAAGTACACGTAAGATAAACCGTAGTTCTGTGGACAAAAATGTCTCACAGTTTAAATTATTTATAAATATCAATGAGTGCTGACCACTTTTTGATATAGTAAGATTGGATTGCCTGTATATATTTTCCAGGGCATTACAAAGACATCACCTTTTGCATAAAGTGGTCAGCAGGCGTTCATTTTGTTTAATTATTTTAACCGGTACAATATGTAAATAAATGCAGACATCTCTTGAAATGACAATTTTGTAACTGGCTAGATGCTTTAGAAGGATGCTAATGATCATGATATTCTGTATCTGTGCAGCATCGGTGCAATTATAAAACAGAAATGTGATCTATTTTGTTCGGTAAGCTAATGTGTCTTTGCAGGAGCTTTTCATGAAATTCTTTGGAGCTCTAGTGAGTGTTGTGAACTTGCTCATTAAAAGCCCTGGACATGAATGTTCTGCAGGAACCTCTTTTGCTCACGACCAGGTGAGATGTGAAATCATCAGCACTTTATTTTTTATTCATAATTCAATACTGGTCATCAATATGCCAAATAATGGAAGTTATGTTTATTCTGGTTTTAATTAGATATTAGAGATTTCAGTAGAAGTAGTCATTGTTTTAACAGGAAGCGAGCCTTACAGAAGAAAAAATAAACAGCAACAAATGAAGAGGAGATAGACAGGAGGAGAAAGAACAGATTTCCAATGAGAAAAGCACTCAGAGAGCACAAACCTCCTCCCAGCAGATCATTTCCACCAATCCTGGGTTATACTCCTACATATATTATATAGGAAGACTACGCGATTCCTCGATATATTGATATTGATTGGGTGTTTTGTGTGTTTGTTGCATTTTTGTCCCTTAATTTGTTATCTAGCAGTAATGAAAGTTCCAAAGATCTTCTAGTTTTTCCTGGTTTATCCAGAATTTTGCTGGGACTCAGATTTACCTTTGACATTGTGTAAAACCCTGCTTAGGCTGCTGACCCCGCAACCCGACTCTGGATAAGTGGCAGAAAATGGATGGATTGTGTAAATCCTGGTATTTTTTGGCCAGGCACCCTCACCATTGTTTGTGAAATTATATACAGTGTTACACATTTTACTGAAAATGGCCCCATAATGACAATAAAATCCACGTCATTTTAACTGTCATTAAATCAGACACAACACACCAAGTTGTGTGAATAAAGTTTGCTCAGAGCAAGCTAACAACTACTTAAAAGCTTTACTTTTGAGCACTAGAGGAAATTCTTCTTTTACTTTCACCATCAAAATGGCCCTTTTTTAAATGTAAAAATCCACACAGTATTAAATACAAATAAAAAATACAATGGAAAGTCTTCTGTTGACTAATCAGCTCACAATGAAAGTGATGCTCATTGATGAGCTTCTCATCTGATGAAGTGGCTCAAAATGTAAGCAAGTCAAGAGTCAATTAAACAGGGAAGTGTCTTGTCATTTAATCTCCTGGTAAATTTGGTACTTCAGAGCAGAGTTTGGTAGTGATTCTCATGTCTTCACAAAGTTAATCCACAGACTAAGAATCCACCCCTCAATTATTTCATCGTTCCACCTGAATTTCCAGAAGCAGCTGACTTTTTCTTTAAAAGCTGACATCCAGGGAAGAGACATTGGCATGATAAAGAGTGCCGAGGGCAGATGTAGTAGCTGGCTACTTTATTGTTGATGCACTCAAATATATTTTTCTTTATGTGAGTCACTTTTAAATAAGATATGATCAATTCAGGATTTCAGGATGGCTCCGAAAAAATAGTGTTGGGTTGGCCTTTCATACTTTTCATTTAAAATTCATTCTGTGTATATTTGCCTAAACAAGAGGAGCCAACACTTCGACCTACAGAATTTGCTGTCAGTGAGCCAAATCCAATACAAAGGCATACCCCCAGGTGGACTACGGTATTTTCCAACAAGCCAGAGTGGTCTGACAAGGGTCTGAGCAACATTACCCAAGTTCTTTTAATGCCACGGTTGATTATTGTGTTGTTCTTGATTCTGTGGTGCAGGTGAAAGAGTAGGTTAGCCACTAAACTCCAGGTCTGTAGTTCAACCCCATAGCCGTGTGTATAACCGTTGGAGAGATGTTGTAGACTTTCTTCAGAAAAGCAAAGATAAAGACAGGAAAATGAAAAAACAAAAAGATGACATGGACAATAGAAGAGAAGTATAAGAAGAGACAGCTAGAAGTTTGGTTAGTAAAAGCAGCTGCACATATCAAAGGCCATGAAACACCTGCAGCAACCTTTAGTTACGTGCAGTCACTGCCAAAGGTTGCTGTGATTGGCAGCGACATGCCTGATCCCCTCCATCATCATCATCTGCCTTGCTATACCACACTTTCAGACCTGACTTCCAACTTCCCCCAAATCATCAGCCAGATGGCCATCACCAGTGCTCGCTCGCATTACGCACCTGATATGAAGCTATCTGTCATCTGATAACGACCGAGCTTTGGCGGTCCCCCAGCTGGGGCCTCTGCTGCAGCACTGGGCACTAGAGGGTATCAGGAATGGGTGGTGGCAGCGTGGTGCACAGCCTGACTGCCCCTCTGATGGATTAGTGCCAGGTACAGTGTGGCGGTGGAGGGGGGTGGGAGGGTGCTGAGGGGTGTTGCCTAATAGGATTCACAGTCACCCAGAGGACCGCGGAACAGGTGGAAGCAGGGAGAGGCATAACAGAGAGATATAAGGGTGTGTGCTGTGTGCTGGATGGTGCCAGGTGAGGCCAAAACAAGTCAGTCCCTTATCCCTTACACTTGAGTGCATCATTTTGGAGCCCGGCCTAAATAAAGCTTAACCATTGCAGTGCAAGAGAAAGGAGCATTTATGAAAAGGTTTTCACAGTGCACATTGTTCTATGAATCTGCATCCATCTCAGGCGTAATCGAACCAGGTGACTGACTAAGTGATCTTCTGCATATATGCATGACTTAAACAAAATGATTGCAGAGTAAGTGGAGACACAATGGTTTCTTAAAGAAAAGGGATTGCTCAGGGTAATGGTTGATCATATTTTTTTCTTTTTTACCTAAAGCTGATGATTTAAAGACTTTTTGCAGGGTAAATTAAGGGAATGAAACAATCTTTTGCTTTTTTAAACGGTTGCCTTCCTCGCCTGTTATGAAAAATGCTCAGTTGTGTACAACTGCATATTAAACAGCGTGACCCAATGCTTTACTTGTTAAAAAATGTTCTTGGTTTTACGGTGATTGACAAGAGAAAAATGCGTTAATGGCTTATGCCAGGCCTAATGTAGCACTGTTTCCGACTTTACACATGCTGGTGCACAGCAAGGGAGACTGGCACCACAAATACAGTATACACAAACACACACGCTACATTTACAGACATTTGATTAAAACTACTGCTCACACACACACACAGAGACACATTCATGCACACACACACAGAACAGCAGTTCTCATTAGTGAAGTCAGTGCGCTCAAGGCAGACTGGGCCCCCGCAGCAGTCTTCAGGAGTCAGAGGAGCCATTTGTCAGTGGAAAACAATTAGTGGGGAATGATCCGTTCCATTGGTTTTAATGAGTACAGCCGGGTCACTCTGCTCACAGCAGCAACACGAAAAGGTCATCAAAGGCTGAAAGCAACACGCATTCAAGTCAGATTCAAATTGATGTCGCACACACACCTTTTTTTTTTCCGGCATTCAATCAGCAGCCGTATGTACATACTTACACATCCACACACAGTGAAGCAATCATCTTGAGATACACTGCCACCTCACACTGCACCCATCTATTTTTCATCCCTTTCAAGCAATCCATCTCCCTCCACATCAGTGCAGGCAAGGAAAAGTCATCATGGTAAATGGAGTATTGAGGAAGGTATTGTACATATGTGGATGTGTGTGTGTGTGTGTGTGTGTGTGTGTGTGTGTGTGTGTGTGTGTGTGTGTGTGTGTGTGTGGCCTTGGACAGTAACCATGGCAAAAGGATATGTAATGAGTACATCAATATGACATGGATGTTGGTCTCAGTGTTATGGCTACTTCACATAGTGAAGCCTTTTTCTTTATGTCCTGTTTGTGAGAACAATTGCACACAGTAAAAGATGCATAAATAATGAGAATGGATGAACGTTGACCATCCAACTGCTGTTGGGGGTCACTTCAATATTTCTGTTTTTCCTGTCTGGTGTACAGTACAGGTACAGTAAAGAAAACAAAAAGCATGTTGGAAACTTGCCAGATGACAAAGATGAAGCCAAAAATATTTACTGAAAGAAATCAACAAAACAAAACTAAGCTTGAATGAGAAATAATGGGCTTCAATCTGTTTATCTTCAGGTCATGTATGACTATCAACAGAGAGAGGGGCTGCCTCCATATTTAGGTCAATTACCTGACCTCAAGCACAATGAAAAAAAACAAGAAAAAACAGACTGGCTCATTTTAATTGGACATGACATCGCTGCACAATATGTCACAGGCAAAGAAAAACATCCTGATGCGACATGCAAAATGTCATATTTGTGTCTCTCTGTAAGTTCTTTCTTCTTTTTTCACATTACCTCCAAATAATAGCATGAAAATCTTGGTGGTTTTGAAATAGGTTGTAGTCAGCATATTCCCTTTCTACATTTGGTTAATTTAATTGTTAAAATAAATATTGACCATGTAAAGACACAATGAATTTTGCATAATGTTGTTTTAAATGACCTTATTTAGTACAATTACAAACTTAAAAAATGAAGTTTTAAACACATGGCTTGTGGATTCACTTTAAACTCTGTTTAGACAAAACATAAAATGGTCTTTTTCTTTTGATTTCTGACTGAACATTACAAAAATCACATAATAGTTTTTACAATAAACTATCACGTTATAATGCCATGAGGTCTATTTTTGACCCTTTGGTTACCAGCTCTACATTATGTATTGTAAGCACAAACATGGACAACTGTGCTTCTAATATAAAAGCAAAAAAAGAATATAATAAATGGTACAGATTTTACAAAGAACTAATATTGTTGTCAATGATTTTATCAGCATCAAATCATCTTGTCTTCAGTGAACTGTCAACACAATATGGACATTATCGTTGTATGAACAACACTGTTATTGTTTGTATACTTTAAAATCCTTCTGTCTGCATTGGGTCTCATTAAGTCACATGACTTAGTCGTTCACAATTCTTTTTTTTTTTTTTTTTTTTTCGTCGTTCACAATTCTTGTGATCTTACAGATTTTGTTGATTGTGTGAAGTGCGTTACTCAATAACATGTAACAGAATGTTAGTTGTCCAACACCAGTCGGTGCATCAAGGCAAAACTGCAGCATTTGATGCTCTGGATTTACATCAGTTTGAAATACATGTGGCTATTTATACAACATAATGCATTTAATAAAGAAATTTAAAAAATTGCACATGAATTTCTCCATCTCCCTTTAGAAAATAAACTAACCACATTTTTAATTTGTTTGTTTGTTTATTTGTTTGTTTTTCTATAAAAGCACTCAAAAAACACTGCAATTGCAAAGCTTTGAAAAATGATGTATCACATACTGACTTTCGGCATCAGGGCGTAATAGCTTTGGTTTGAAGTGAAACAGAGAAGGAGAAGAGACGAATGGACCAATGACGGAAACGGACCATTGTTCAAATTGTCTTCACAGAGGAAAAGCGTTGTTCAACAGCATCACTGTCACACTGCCGTTAACACACATTAAATGAGTAACAGCTATTTAGTAAAAAAACCCACCTGGTAGATTTGCAGCCCCCAGGCCCTCCCCCATCCCACTCTGACACCAGTGGAAAAGACCTCATAATGGTTAGTGAACACTGTGACAAGCAAAATAGGCAGGTGATGGGAACAATGTTTAAAATGGGGGAATTGAGGTTTGTCCAGTTATAGTCATAAACTGGTTGATCTCAGCTTGAGTTATACACTAGGAAAAGATCTTTCATTAAGAGAGAAATCCTTACAAGTCATTTGAGGAAATCTTTTGGAAAATAATTAAAATGCCTGAGTAGTCGGACTTCACAAGTTGACTATGTCACAAGGCTTTCTGATACTTAACAAGAAGACACAAATTAGTCTGCCAAATATTCCCATCACAGTCACTCTTTATGATCTTTGTGACGTGGTTATTGCAGGATTAGGTTGAGCAGGCCTTAATGGCTCCCTTGTCTTTATGTGCAAACTATTTGGGACCGTGCAGATGTGCATGTGATTGTATAGATACTAGCTTTTGGATCAGAGTCGCAAAGCTGCCCATGCATGACATCTCTTCTGTTCATCGCAGGGACCCGGACAACAGCTGGTGTTTGGCAATGTCTCCTCAGTGCTTCTCATATTTGCAGTGATTCTAGTAGTAGCTCTGTCATGGATGTTCCTCCGTCCCCTTTCCCTTGTGTGGATTGTGCTGTCTTTTCCTGTTTGTGTGTGCAGGAGGTGTGTCCCGTGATTAGCCGGCACAGCTGATAGGAATCTTGCTTATTGCATCATACCTGCTCAGAAGCCCCAGACTGACCATCATTCAGTGCTGGATTGTTTCTACATCAGCGTGGTTCACTGGTTTTTAGGTATTCCAGCTTTTTATATTTCATGTTACTTAACAAATGTTCCTGCTTGTCTTAGGATTCCCTGCCTGAGATCCAAAACTACCTCCACTGGAACCTGTGTGCCCACTCAAAGCACCGCCTAGATCTCTGAGCGTCCAGTGATCAGTTGCTCAGTTTAGGCCATAGTTAAAAAGATCTGTTAAACCTGCCCTGTTGGATAATCTTTTCCTTTAGATAAAGATGTCCAACTCTCTCTCTGTCATGTGGTGCGCCCAGTGAGCCCTGTTCCAAATGCCTGGGCTGCATGTGGTCTGCCACATGGGACCTGCAGGTCTTTTTTAATGGATCATTGAGTAACATTTTTTGTTTTACACATGCAGACTTTGTGTCCAGCAGGTCCACAAAGCACAAGTTACTCTTTTGTAATGATCAGAAGAGTTATCTTCAGAAGTGTAGAAAAATTTCATGCGAAGTAGATCTCAGTCCGGATTTGACTTTTGAAGCATCAACTTCTGAAAGCTGAGGAATTTCCTTCAAATGTCTCAACTCTTGAATGCATTTTTTTTTAAAGGTGCCACATATGACTTATGTTCTTTCTTTGCTTTAAAATATTAGAATTATGAGTGGCACCAAATTTAAGCACTAATGAACAATGGCTAAAACTTAAGTCACAAGGGCTTCAAAATTCTAAGGGCACATTCAGATCAGCCTTTTTGATTCAAATCCGAGTCTGTTTGCCCAGAAAGTCTTCTTCGTTTGGGAGCTGTGAATGCGTCAAACTTATTCTGATTCAAACCAAAGTAGCAGACCTGGTTCGCCTACAAACGCAGATCTTGGTCTGTTTCAAGTGGACCAAATACAGGAAGCGGCCTGCAATGGACTGGAGAGCTGTCCAGGGTGTACTCTGTCTTTCACCCAAAGGCTGCTGGGATAGGCTCCAGCTTCCACGTGACCCTTCATCGAACTAAACTGTTAGGATAATGAATGAATGAATGAATGAATGAATGAATGAATGAAATACAGGAAGCGGGCTACAAAAAAAAGGCACTTCCTGCATTTGACGTAGCGTTGTATTGTGGGTAAGGACATAGTGATCAAGTAAAGAGTCTTCTGCCTCGTCTGTTGTTCTTACTGCATCCATTGTTGTAGTGTATTTCTGCAGTATACTTGAATAAGACAAAATAAAAGAAACACAAAATAACAATAGTTTTGTGCTCTATGTTTAACTCGCAGCTTGCAGTTTTATTCTTCATCTTGTTCTGTCTTTTGCGAAATACTAGTGCAGCGCCACCTTTGGTGGGAATGGGGATATAATATTGTAAAAGTTTGACTCATTTGACCTGAGTGCAGTGTGATACACACCCGTACGACTGAGCTGAGTCCCCATTCGGTCCAGATCTAGCGGACTATCCAGATGTGAATGCACCCTAAATCTGCAATGAAGCAAAATTTGAAGATAGCTATGCTATGATGGCAGCAAGACCAAAAGACTAGATCAACTCTGGAATTTTTACATACGACATTTTACAATAATACATAAACTTGCATAGTTACAATACTGTTAATAATGTTGAAGATTAATGCTGAAATAAACACATTTTACCATTACATTTGAAAGACATGCTTGTAAAGAGATACAGACTTAGAGGTGATTCACAGGAAAATAGTAGTTATAGGAAACCACTCATCTCGATAATGGACCAGGATTTACTCACTAAAGAATTTTAAACAGTCACATCTCAAAGACCAGCTGCTTTTAAAAAAGGTTTATTGTGTTTTTGAAGCAGCAACATCGCTAAAGCAATGTGGATTGATCTATAAAGTGATTTGTATTGTACCTGTTGTGCACAGCTGCTTTATACTGTCTGCACAGCTTCTCCTTCAGATGATTAAATCTCTACAGCCATCTGAAGGCAGCAAGACCTCCAGCTGTGTTTACTTTTATCAAATCACATGCAAAAGACACCAGGCTGCAAAAACCCCGCTTGGATCTACACTGGAAAGCATAACTGCACTCAAGCACCCTTCACATACCAGTGTTTTAATTTGATTTCTCCTTTATTTTACAAATGTTTAGCACGAGATGAGCGTAGGTAAATACTAAGGAGATGCATTAGGTCCAAACACTGGTCTACATATACAATCCTAATTCTATAAAAGTTGGGACATTGTGTAAAATGTAAATAAAAACAGGATGCAATAACTTGTGAAATGCATGAATCCATATTTGATCCCCAATAGACAATAAACAATGTATTGGAGGACAGAGAGAATTTTACGATTTAGATGGAAATAGGACCTCATCTTGAACTTGATAGCAGGAAAACATCTAAAAAAGAACATTGGAACAGGGAGATATTACCATTAGATAGTATCCTCGCTCCATCCAGACACCGCAGATGGGGGTCTTACATGTCGATGTAACTTCACACTGAGGTAGATTTTTTTTTTAAAACTGTTCCATCAGTGCACAGACAAATGAAGAAGAGAATGATCAAGTAACGATCTTTAAGAGAGAAATGACTGACATGACAGCTAAAATACCTCAGATGAGAGATTAATATCTGCAAATAATTAAGACTCACAGAACTGATCTCCTTATGAGTTTTATTTGGTACTTTGTTTTGCTGGTGTGTTCAGCTAAGGTGGTTTAGCTTTGAAAACATTTATACTAATTATCTAGGCTTTTTTGACAAGTGTGCAAACATTTATAAAATTTCTTCTTTGAGGACATGTTACTGCTTTCCTCTCACTCTTTATCTAAAAGCAATTGGAAGAAAGTAATCAGAAATGCTACAGATCAGCTTTGTGGTCATAATGTGGAACAGTGCTGAAGCAAACATATGTCTATATATCCTGTTTATTATATTATTATGTTTTTATTGTTTTTTTTTTGTGCTCCTGCATTAATTTAATTGCATTTGTACAATGAAAATAAAGTCTATTCTATTCTATTCTATTCTATTCTATTCTATTCTATTCTATTCTATTCTATTCTATTACGTATCATGACCCTTGTGCTCATGGTATTTTTGAAAACTGTCATCTTAGCCTATACTTACACAATAACAACAGCTGAATAAGTGGAGGGGAGGAATGGGGAGAAACTTTTCTGTTGGGGGGGCGGGGGGGGGGGGGGGGGCATAAAGCTGAATTTACATGTATATTGATTAAGGAAAGGTACTCATGTCCCTCAGTGGTTTTCTACATTTCATACTTTTTTTTTTTTTTTTTTACAACCATAAGAAACATTAAAGAGGTTTACCACCATGGTGCATTTTTGCTTATATCACTCATGTTAAGGAAGAAAGGCCTTATGCGCGCTGTGAAATTCACTAATATTGTGACACGGTCAAAATGCAGTTTCAGAACAACCACAACAAGCGAGTTTAACAAAGAGGAGAGGGGAAAAGAGTTAGACAAAGGAAACAAGGGGAAACAGAAAGGGAGAGATCTTGGTAATGACAAGCACTTCACAGTCAGAACCAACCTCCCTCCACCCACGCACCCCGATGAGATAATTCCCTCTCCAAATTGCAATCAAAGCTCAGAAAAACACTTGAGGAGCAGGAGCCCTTTCAGCCATTAACTCGCCAGGTCCTGGGGTGCTACTTTTTAAACGTAATGTTTCTTTGAATATGTTTGCAGCATATTGTCTTCTCCCCTCTTAATTATCACATCTATTCCCTTACTTTCAAGTCACCATTGTTTTTGGAAATGATATTCAAGCTGAGCAATTGCTTTGACAAAAGCATCTTTAAAAAGTTTTCGAGCTTAATCAGTGTCTTTTTTCAAGTCATTGACCTCACTTAATACTGGGCACAGATTCCCAGTCACAAAATGGCTGATGGAGTTTCTTATTTCCTTGTAAAATGGCAACAGATTATTTTTGCTCATTAGAGAAGTGGATGTGATGTGACCAAGTACAACCACCAAGACAACAGATGCCCCACTTAGAGAACACACTCATGGGTTTTACATCTTGTTATCAACAGACCAAGTCAACATCATACATCAAACATTCATTAACAAGCGGGGTCTCACATTTCTGTAGAACACATGAGTGTGTGTACTGATGAGGAATATTACAAATAGCACAAGTCCAACTTGTCACACCTTGAAACTGCAAGTAATTGAGGGAAGATGCCTTGTGAGGGCAGAGCTAAAGGCTGATGTGATACTTTCATCAATGGTTTAGTAAAAATTAGCACAACAAGTCAATTGGCTCAAAGCAGTGTATAAATAAATACAATTCCTTAAGGATAACGTGTCGACCCATTTCAGCGTTCCAGTCACACGTCTGTAAAACCCCACGCAGGTCTGAAAGGTCCTGAATGGCAGTGAAAAGAAAGCTTAGTCCTGCGTATTTGGTGTCAAGTGGTTCTATTTGTCATAATTATGTGGTTGTAAAGGGAAAGTCTTGAAAAGGTCTAATCAATCTGATTTAATTAAGTGCAGTCAGTTATTTGAAATGAACAGAATAGAATTAATAAGCACATTGTAAATTTGCATTTAAACCCATGTAATTATACCAATTCAGTGGCCTCAAAAGCGCACTAATTTTCTTTCAGGGAAACAGAAAAGAGAGAAACAATTTCTCCGTTTGCTTTTTTAATTCTCAATTAATATGCAAAGTTGGAAAAGTGCTTAAAATGCTGAAACTGTTGTGGCAGGATACTATTTACAGTTATGCTTAATAGATATCAAAAAGGTTTTCTTGCTTTATATTATTACATTATTATTATTATGTTATTACTTCATATTGTTACATGCAAAGTAAAGATTTTCTGACATGTAAAATAATTTAAAAAAAAAAATCTTTGCCTGCACTTACAGGATTTATAGATTTCATTCGCAGATCTGCTGACTGGTTACATGTAAAAAAAAAAAACTGTCTCAAGCATCTTTTTTCACTATTTGTGAGACACTACTTTTACTCGTGTCAAGTTACACTCCCAATTAAGTATTAAGTTCTTCAACCAAAAAGACACGTATCTTGTATATAACTCGTAATTCCAATCTATAAAGTGACACCTTTACAGGCAACATGAGGGAAACACCCAAAAGTCGTTTGATACTGAAGAACAAATCCTTGTCTTCTATCAACTGATAAGCTGTAAAGAATACAAAAAAAGGAAAAGGGATTGGATCAAGCAGCTGTGAGATGTGATATCCAGACTAATATATTCCGTTGGTGACGACAAACAGACAAAGACAACATTACTCTGCTAAAATTTGAAAAAGAGTTAATGTGACTTCTTAAAGTTCAATAGAAAATACTGATCTAAAAACCAGACAAACTATCTTTTAAACTTTTTATTTCAAGAAAACTGGTCAAGTAAAAGGAAAGAACTAGGAAAAACAAACTCTTGTGGAGCTGAAATGCAGTGGAAAGAAACCTGACCAAGCATCAGTAAGCTGAGAAGACGTTGGATCATTACAGGTCTGTGGAACTTAGTTTGGATAGTGAACGATGGTTGAGTAAGCGGGAAACACAATCAGTCTTTAGGTTCATGGACTGATGGATGAGTTTGAGACTGAACGGTGAACTGGCCCACTGGCTTATTGACCAACCGACTGACTGATTGACAAGGTGACTGTTTATGAGTTGGGTTTCACATGGGTGATTCCCTGAGACTCATTGAAGCATTTACCCTTGAGAGCACCCAGCTCAGTGAAAACTGGCTTGACTTTCCTTATGACCTGATGCCATTAAAACACACTTCTCTGTAAACATCAAGAAAGTCAGTCGTGATACTCCGGAGACCATGAAACACTATGAAATCACCACGATTCAAACTGCTCTACATTTAATCTGCATTTGTTTGCTTCACTTGTTAAACAACGCATCCCTGATGCCACAGTTTTCTAACCTTGCAGTTTTGCCTTCATTCATGATTTCTTATTCTCTTTAATGTATCCTATTGAACTGAGCGTAGCATGTGAAACATCTCACTTGATGTGGTGGAAAATAAAATGACACAAATAAACATCACAGCATTGCCACTGGAGCTTATCTGCCATGGAAAAAGCTGAAATTAACCTCCTTCTACAATCTATGTTTCAGATTCCATTAGAACAGTTTTATATCTACCATAGAGTATGGGTATAATTCTGGACCGAGCTCAAAACAAACACTTGCTTTTAAGGCACTGCATTATGGCTGGACAAGGAGCTGGAAAAGGTCGCATTTTTCTCATAAAGAGTATTTAAGCATGCAAAATATAGATTCATTCCTGAAGTGAGGGAAGAGACTTCTGCTGGAAGGATTCTGACAATTTATGATTTACATCTGATGATTTACATAACCCTTCTCATCGATACCAGAATCTTGCCTCGTGCACGCAAAATTTCCCAAGCGTCTTTGAATCATTTCCAAGTGGCCTCCTCCGTCTTGCCACTAATCAACAAAGTTAATTTGTTTCCCCATTTATTTTTATGAATCCTCCAGCTAGCACACTCTGGTTTCCTCAGCTCCACAATTCATTTCTCCTGCTAACTGGCAAAAGCTCTCTTCATTTATCAGATCCACACAGCCGGCTTATTACAAGAGTCCTCTTATCTGTCATATTTCCTTCCAGTAGCGCCGCAGTGGTTACAAATGGGACTTAGTCTATCTGGCTTGGAGCTGATGAGGGGGGAAATGAAATTATTGCGATTAGATCTGACCCAAATGCTAGCGTGCTTTGAGTGTGTGTTGGTGTGTGTATGTGTGCAGTGTTGGCAGTATTGCTAGTTTGTTGTGTTTGTGGTGGGGGACAGTGGCTAGCATCAACAGTAAAGGATTAGGCAGGGTCACTAAGGTCAGTGAAAATTAGAGGTAAAACGTCTTCATTCATTAGTACATTCATTTCAGCAACTGAATTAGTCGTTTTGATCTTCCTTGTGTTGATTTTTTTTCCTCACGCACAAACACACACACACTGACACACATGCAGACACATACTCCCTGCCTTTCTTGTTCTTACTCTGAATAATTGAACAGCTAACCCCAGCCAAGGTTTAGCATCATCCAGCGTGTCGTCTGACTGCCAATCAGTTGACTCATCTACTCCTGTGGAGAAAACAAACAGGAGGGCACTGATGCAAGCCAACAGGCACCTCTCCAACTCCTAAACCTACTAAAAAGAAAAGTGTGCAGCTATCCGTAGCAATCAAATCACAGCGTTAGACGTAAATGGATTTAATCGATGTAATGAATGGGATCATGGACATTCCATGAAGACCTTAGTCTAAGGTTAACCAATTAAAAGCAGACCTCCAGGGAGACTTCAGTTCCTTTAAATAAAACTGTCTTGTTTGAAAATAAGTGCTGATTTTTGTGTGTGACAGTGGTTGTGTTGAATACAGGGCTTTAAGGCATCGTACCCTTCCAAGTATGTGACATTTTCCCCTCCCTGCAGAAATCACCAGGATGCACGAGGAGCCATTTGTTGTTCTTGTGAAGGGGAACAGCTTGTGTTTTGCAGTGATGTTTACATTAAATAAAAATAGATACATTAAATTAACCTGCTTTAAGTGAAAAAAAAAAAGTTGTTTGACTCTACAGGGGGGTGTTTGGTGTTACGACATTGCCATGAAAGGAGACAAACAAGACCAGTAGCAGCAGCTGCAGCCTAGACCTTAAATAATACCTAAGTTACTTTTGTCATCATCAACAGAAGGTCCCAAAAATGATGACAATTATTTAGATGAGAGTTTGTTTCTATATTCTCTTTCACACACAAGCTTAAATATGATGTATGTAAAACTATATGTAACAGGGTAAATACACTCTAATCAGAGGATAATAAACTCAATAGTTTAAAGAATTGTGGAAAAACAATTGGTCAGTATGTTGAGAAATGTGCCAAAAAAAAATCACTTTATATTGGAAACAATCTTTAAGTTCTGCTCTACACACAGATTTTCTTGAGGCTGTTGGAGATGAGAAGGCTGAATAACAGACACTAAATTATAAGATCAAAAGAAGAAACAGAAATTGGATCCATCGCCCATCATTTGTGAATCACATTTCTTGGGAATAGTGAGGAGCTCATTATCACATTACAAGTCCTTCTGCTACCACCGTATACGCTGTAATTACTGAATCATTCTTGTAAATTGATCTCTCCCTCTACTAACCCAGCAAATCATATTCTAGATTTCAATTTCTATCCAGCAATGTCACCTCAGGTCAGATGTATTTGGTGTATTCTATTCTGTCCAAGTGTCTAATGAACAAAGATCCATATAAGGTAATACCAGGAAAGCGTCTGTGTTTTGATTTGTTTGGAAACACCCCAAAGGTGTCTCTGATTGTAGTTGGGTGCAATCCAAGCAAAACTAGCTTAATTTCCCTCACCTACACCTGCCCATAGAGACACTTCTGCGCTGGCCCCATTACATTTTCACCCACATTTCCTTTGCAGCTCCATTCAGAACCTTTTATTTCCCTCATCTGTGTGCCGTCCCTGCTCCTCCTTTTGTTTCAAAGACCAAGGAGCTCTGGTGTGTCTTTTTGTGTCCTTATTGTGGTTGGATCAATAATCGTTGACTGGGAAAATGCCAGGATGAATAATAACAAATCAGGTGCCATGCAACACTTCCGATGAATATACACAGTATGAACATGTATACTTGCTCTTTGTGTGGTTGCTTACTCAATACTTAAAATCTAACACACAAATCATTGTTTTGCTTGTATACATTAACACTGACAAGCCAACTGACTACTTTGTCTCACAGACAGAGCTGCTAGCTGCAGTAGAAACTTCCAAGTCTTCAGGAGACCACTCTGAGCCTGACCTTTAGTCATTCTTTTTCATTTTTTGTGCCAGAAAACAGCAGTAATACATTACATGTTAATGGGTAACAATAACTCATTCAATTCTGTTTGTCAATTCTATGTTTTCGGTTAAAAATTCTGTGTTTTTGGTTAAAATATGATTCTTGTGCCTGTTTTTTCTCTATATATATTTTGTTTCAGTAATGCTCTTCATGGAAGTAGTTCAGTGCTTCCATTTGCTGCTCATTTCATGAGCATTGTGTCCTTGGGTGAGGATAGCCAAGGCTCCCCCAAATGCAGCTTCTTTCTACAATAATGGGCTACAAGGCATGTAAGTGGTGAGCAGAGGAAACATTAATATTTGAAACCATTTGGGAAACCATTAGTCTTGT
Source organism: Telmatherina bonti (assembly GCF_933228915.1). Taxonomy (NCBI): domain Eukaryota; kingdom Metazoa; phylum Chordata; class Actinopteri; order Atheriniformes; family Telmatherinidae; genus Telmatherina; species Telmatherina bonti. The sequence continues at coordinate 20,806,642 of NC_136617.1, read as the reverse complement.
CTTGTGCTTGTGTCTCATGTATTATTTTTCTCTGGTTGGAGAATAGTAAGAGGTTGGTGACTGTTAAGTGAATAAAGTGAGGCGGGGAGTAATTGTGCTAAAATCATTGATTCGTAGGGAGTGAAATGCTTTTAAGTCGCGTATTTGTCTCGCTGTGTGCCTGTTCTAGAGCTTTACAAAGTTGGGAACAGTCTAGTCTTTGTGAAAGTGTGTGTAATTCTCTTTTTGAAGTTACGGGTTCATGTAAAGTGTGTGAGTTCAGTTTCATGCTCCTGCGTGCTCGTTTGCGCAGCATAGCAGATTAGTATTTCTTGGCCTGTGTGTGAGCACATCTGCAGCGAGAGTTTAACATCTGGAGCTCACATTTTCTCCCACCACCCTTTTTCTCACTGACAATGAATGCACTGGAGAGGAAATAAGAGAGGAAGCAAAAGAGTAAGAAGCGCTACTCCACTGCAGAGATAACAAGTATTCCTTTTACAACCAAGATCAAGCTTTCAACTTTTATTTTCTACAAGCTAAGATAAAGTTTATTGTACAATTAATACAGCCAAGCTATAAACTTTACAACTTGGCCTGTTTGAATGTGGTTGTAGTTTTATTTATGATGACCTGTGCAGGGTGGACCCCACCTATTGCCTGATGACTGCCACATGGACAGGCCTCAGCCATACGACCCTGCATTAAACTAAGTAGATTAAGACGATGGATGGATGGATAGATGGATGGATGGATGGATGGATGGATGAATGGATGAATGGATGGATGAATGGATGAATGGACAGACGGACATGGCTGTGGCAATCAGTGGCTTCCAACTCCTGTGTCTCGCGGTCAAGTGTTACTGGGGGACTCTGTAAAGATAAGCAGACTGTACGGTGCAGGATGACTTTCTTGCTTGCTGGACCCGTGACTTCCTAGTGTCCCCTACTTCCCGTCCTGTATGGTGGCAGATTGTCTCACAGAGGCAGCGCCAATTTATATATCATGATTTTTCAATCCAGCGTTGCTTATAGTTATTTTATATTAGAGACTCGCATGGGTGTCACCGCATGCCGCATGCTTTTCATTGAGCCTGAGTGCTTTTGGTCCACTGGTTGCTGCTGTAGGTCGCTATCTTCTGGCACTGATTACTCCATGTCACACCATGCAGACCCAGATTGTCGACAGGGATACAGACTCAAATGTAGACACAGAGTACTGGACAACCTCATTCAGAGGACCACAGAGCAGAGAGAGCTTATGAAATATCCGGTGACACCCGTTGCTCTAGGCTGCAGGCAATGACCGTGGTGCCATGGCAAACTTTGATATGATGCCGTGGGATCATAAATCACTATAAATCACTCAAATTTGATCCAATCACCATTCAACTTACAGTAATTAATCAGAGCCCAGACTTGAACAGATCCATATGACCACTTCCAGTCTATATCTAAGCTTCTCCCACTTATAACAGTTCCTCAGAAGTTAACCATAAACACTTGAAATTGCTTGACAACATGTCAAACCCTTTCATGATGCCACAGTAAGACTCACGTTCCTCCACAACATGGTGAATTTTGCTCCAGTGCCATTAAACAGGAAGTGTCTGTAACTAACACACTGAAATGTTGATCTTCACCAAACTTGGCATGGGTCAAGAGGCCAATGTCCCAAACTAGGCTGCTTTCTGAGTTTGTGCCAAAATGGATCTCTGGCACTCCCTGCAATTTTTTCATTTAATCAGCCCCACATTTGAATGAAGTCCTCAGCATTTTATCACAGTAGGCTGGTATTTGTTCAGGATGAGAATACAACGCTTGTGATTAAAAGTTATTGAAAACTTAATATGTCAGTGGGCAAGACCATGGTGCCTGCTTGATGTCGATGTTTTTGCCATTAAACTAAACGTGTTACAGTGCTGACCCTCTGGACACATCTGCGTGTCAGTAAACTACCAGTACCAGAGCCCCGCCCCCTGCAACAGGAAGTGACAGATTTTAAAGCGTGAATGATCTAAGGTGTAGCTGCAGGTGGAGGTGAGAGCACCACAGCAGGCAATGCGGTGGTGACATAGGCTGAAATGGTAACAGATGTGCAACGGCCTCTGTCATCGCTTGCAGCGGTAATTTGATTTTATTTTGATTTAAATTTCCCCCATTCTCCATTTTCTCTCAGGTTCTGTGACTGTGATGGTGGATGGGTGTCCCTGGTGCCTGTTTGTATAGTGTTTTTGATTTTCAGGTTTAAACTGGCATTGTTAGTCTCATTTGTGGTGTTTATGGGACCTCTTTCCCTCTTTAGGACCCCTATATCAAAGTACAAAGTCCTGATTGGCCTTCCCTTTTTGTTTTGTTGTTAACTGATTCCATGCGTGGCTGTTTTAGCATGTTGGATTTTAAGCTCTAGCATTTCATAAATTCATTGCATACCCTGAATGGCTGTCTATGCCTTGTTACAAAACATGGCTGGTGCTTGTGTCTAACCTGCCTGATGTGTTTCTCTGGGTGAAATTCCCAGGTTGGTGTTATGGTTACATGCACAATGCCTCCCTCTTTCTGAAATTAACCTCGCCGTTGCCTCAGATGGATGGATGGTTGAATTTTGTCTTGTTTTATCCCTGGAAGGGAAATTAATCACTAAATCACAGTTTGACAAAAACAGCTCTTTGTCTTTATAATTTAATAAATACCTTTAGCACAAAGACAGTGAAACCCACACATTGGAGCTAAAAGGGCATATTCTTGACTGACCTATCAGGTCCTCATATTCTATGAAGCACAACTAAGTTAGACACAGTTCATCCAAGACTCATTCAGCTGTCTCACCCAAAACAGATGTCAGAACGCAGGCAACAGTACACACATACACACAAACACACACACACACACACACACACACACACACACACACACACACATACACACACACACACACACACACACACACACACACACATCAGAGTCTGACCTCACAATTACATGAAAAATCTGAGGGATATGTGATGTACAGAACAATTAGTTCTAACATAAAGTCACTATCTTAAAAATCCCTCTGAATTACCAGTCAGTCAAGTTAATTCAATCTAAATTAGTTTTGGAATCTCTTTACATGATGTGTGAGAGTTTAGTGAAGTTAAACTTCACTCTGATATGTTTTGGGGGAAAAAAAGTCTGAAGGGCATACCATTTCTCTGTCTTCTCCTTCTCCCTCCTTCTCTTTGCTTTTCTTTGATCTTGATACAAGTACATTTTCAATAAAAACTCCTTGGGCCTTCTCTCCCCTTCCCTCCTCCTTCTCTCTCACCCCTTGTCCTCTCGTAGTTCTCTCTTACCATTTATTAGTTGACAGGGGGACCAGTTCAGAGTCCCCATGAAAGCCCATCTGTCTTTCTCTACCTTCTGGTCATCCTATGGAGTTGGTGTACAGCCATCCGTGACCACCCAAAGCATGCTGCTCCCAGTCCCCTTGACACAGGAAGGTTTCTGGGACTATGATGGCCTCAAGGTGGTTAGGTAGAGCGTAATCTGACTTCATGCTGGTTGGCTTCATTATTAGGTTGCTAATTGTAAAAATGGAGGTCTATCACTGTCACCATCACCCATGCAATATATACAAGCCCATTTATATTCTTTTAAAGACCTGAACACTGATATACACTGAGATTTCTACACATGCAAGTGATTGTGATAGCTTTGATGTGTGAGCGTAGGTGTATGCCTGTGTACGCATCCGTAATGTCAACAGCTTTCTTATTTACGAGGTTTTCTGAGCCGTGAGTTAACATTAAAATGGATTGGATTGTGTATCAGTTTTGACAAATCTCCTCAAATGGGAGAAAGCAGCTGTGAGTCTATGAGGCAGAAAAAGCCCAGCATGCTAATGTTTTCCACACGGGATTACACGCTCACTCGTACACTCACATGATGCTCATGATACATTTAAATCTCTTCTCTTCTTTAATGGTTTCTCTTTTTTTTATGCAGTTCATACCCAGTCAACAATCTTTCTTGTAAAGCCTGCCATGAGTAATTTCCAAATTTTCTCACACCTCATGGTGAGATAACTGGAAGTCATCCGCGGGGCAACGAGATGCTCTCCATTGTACAGGCTGGATGCCATTTTCTTAAATAATGAAAAAAGAAGAGGAAAGTTTAAATTAGCCACTTCTGATGTAAAGGTTGATTTTACTCCTCCAGCAGACAAAGTACCCAGTATAAATGATACTTTAACAATGGAATGGATTCTTCCGTTCATGACACACACTGACACTTTCCCCTTTTAACTGCATGGCTACAAATCATGCCCTTAATAATAATAATAAAAAAATAATAATTAGATGTGTATTTCACTGCTGCCAGCTCCATTAAAATATGGTCTATGGGTTTGCAGCTTCACACAACTGCATCAGTAAAAACACCCACACCCCACCCTTCTTTTGTGCTTTTTTCCCCTCCTCAGTATTCCCTCTGTGAGCCTCCTCCAGCTGTCTAAGGCACATCTGAGAGAAGGACTGGGGTCGCCCATCCATTATTATACTGTACACCTTCAAAGAACTACTTTCTCATGTGCCACATGTCCTTACCTCAAGCCTGAGCTCATGCACTAGCATCTAGCTAATAGTTCAGGTGCAAATGCATAAACGAGACATCAGTGGTCACTGATGGATTGACTTGAATATGTTCGTGTCCTTTATAGATTTTACATGGAGGTTGTTCTTACACATAATGAATTCTTTGCAAAACGATGGCCTCGGGTTTATTTTTCAATGTTTTTTTTTTTCTTATTATTAGCATGTGATATTCACATTCTGTCTCATTAAAGGATTTCTGTTACCCTCAGACTTTCACAGCATAAAGTCATGACCCGTGTCAGCATGGGGAGAAATGCCAAAACAAGACAGATGTCTGCTTTTGAGGAAATGACACAGAACAGTTACTTTCTCCTAATGTTCCCTTTTAAGGTTCTGGTGGTGATGAGTGGCTCGGGTAAACATAAGTTCATTCCATTCTTTATTCTCAACCCAGAGATCCTGGCAACATGCTTTTTGCTGACAAGAAAATCCCTGGTTGGCCTACAAATGCTGGACTGAGTTAGAGTAATTGATCACATGCATGTGTAACAAGAATGTTAACTAACCAGATGGGTCTGAAAAAATAAAGGTGGAAGGTTGAGTGGAGACTTATCAAGGCAAAATCATAATCCTCTGTTTTTTAACTGGTAGATTTAAGTGAAAAACTCCACTGAATAAATGAGTTGTTTTAGAAATGGCTTGTTTTAAATCTTTAAATCTTACTAAGAACATCAGATGGACATTTCTTTTACACTAAAGGCATGAAGTGAAATGGAAAAGTTTCTTCCTCCACTTGAAGTGTCACAGTGGAACAAAGTATAAATTTAACTGTAGATTACATCACTCAAAGACAAAAGTGTGTCCAGAGTGTGTGCAGCACACTGTCATGACATAGGGGCAAATTCAAACACCTTTAAGTTGCTGATGCGATTTGTAGCGGCGCGAAGATGTGGGAGTTACTTGTCAAATCAGACAGGTAGATAGGATGCTGACAGGCGGCAAGGTAAAGGCGAAGGGGAGCACAGACCAGCAATTAGTTTAGATTGATTTAGGTTGAGGAGCCACCCACGTCCATCTTGGCAGGAGCAAACTGGAGGCCAGCAGCTGTGAGAGGTGCCAGGTTAATTAGTAGTGTGTAGATCTGCTCCAGTGTGTGCTGTGTGCTAATATAACCCTCCCCTCACCTGGAATGCACATCACCAGATGTGTGCTAAATCACATACATTACCAATCCCTCCACCAACCCCACCCCACACAGGTTCACATACACAAGAAAACACACAGACACGTTCACGCACAGACAAATTAGCATGATTGGCAAACAGCTGGCACCATCATGCTGTACCATTGGCTGATTAAAGGGACTCCATTCTATAAATGGCCTGTATGTACAGAGACAGAGATGAGACAAAAAAAAACAAAAAAAAAAAACACACCAACCCTGTAATCACAGATGTGTGCAGAAGTGTGTATGTGCGTTCATCATTCTGACTCTTTCTCTCTGCAGTGCCGGGCTTCTCATCCTTTGCAATTAAAAGGTACCAATTGTGGTTGTCATTAATCAGCATGTCTGCATGGCACTCTCCAATTCATAACTGTCAAATGCAATGGGCATAAAGTAATAGGTCACCAATTATACACAGGGAGCCTTGTAAGGCTTTGAAGACAGCGGGTTTACTGACTCACACAGAGACTCGTGCACACACATGACTGAATAGACTTGAATGCAGGGGTATGCATGCACAGAAACGCGAGCACGCAGAAACCCACTAAAATCACACATCCCAACACACTGCTACACACCTTCCATTTCTCCCTCGGTGAGAGGTTTGACAGGACCTGAGGTGAGGAAAAGGAGGTGGGGGGGGGGGGGGGGGGGGAGGTGCAGGAAGAGAAAGCAGTGAGGAGATGAGAGTGCAAGTGTTCCAAGTCCTTTAACACCAGAGCGACTAAAATGAAGCAAGATGTTTTTCCCTTTGAAGGGCTGAACTCTGTTTTAGCGAAGCAGCTGTTGAACTGGAGCCCATCAGAAAAGAAGCAACATTGGAGTATTTCTCATTCTTTCAGTCTTCAGTTGGTTTAGTGATAAAGACTAATGGAAACATACTTGACCCAGATGAGAACGCAAACTGAAGTACTCAGTCAAATGAACGTCAATGCTCAACTCGTCTTTCAGTTCAGAAACATAAAAAACAGAGAGGCTCGGATTGGAAGTCGCTTGCAAACTAACATGCCAAAAATGTGACTGAACTGACGTTTCTGTTTTTGTATCTACAGTAAAACCATGTAATAAGGAATGTAGAACACACACATACATACAGCACAATACACTCTCTCACATATGACTTAAATTCAGCATTTGGAACAAGAGGGCTGAATGATATAATTGCCACCAGATGTAATGGCCTGTCGAGCGGCAAGTTCTGGTTTCTAAATAAACAGCCGTTTATGACTCATAGCCTCACAGTGGTGATGGAGCTCCGGTTTCCACTATTGAAACACAAATAAATAATCAAGCGCACCCCCTCAACGTTCAACCAATACTGTTTTGTTCTTGGCGAGCGGTTGTGGTGGAGTGTATGGTTTGTATTATCCCAAACGGAAAGAGGGAAATGTTCATCCTTTTTCAACATAAATATGGATTTGCATAATGTTTTCCTTTTTTTTTGCATGAACTTGGAAGCCTGCAAAAACAAAGGACAAACATATGACTCAATCCTGCACACATCAATGGAAGCATGTTGACCTCAAAAATATAATATTACTGATTTATGACGTGTTTTGTGTGTATTTTATGCATCTTTGGGCTGACATTCTGCCACTAAAATTTGGTTGTACTAAGCATATCGTTTGGTAGAGAGTATGCAAGTAAATATACAATCAAATTTTCAAAAACAGAGCAAAAAAGCAGTTTCAAATGCATTGTCAGCGTTGCATTCAGTCAGTTTGTATACAGGTACAACTTTTCTAATAGTAGAGAAATAACACCGTCCTCTTTTTAACTTATCATTTTGTAAACAACAGATTACACCTCAATGGTCTGAATTATAGAAGCAAAATGTGGCAGACAGCTGACAGAAGACTTTTTTTGGACAGTACATCTTTAAAAAAAAGGTATCAGAAAAAATATACATTTGTGTGTACATTTATATGTATATACAGACTTTCTATGTGTGTGTATACATATAAATAACTACAATATGAATTTTCAATTTTATGGAAAACAAGTGTTTGAGATGCTGGTAATAATAATCCTTGTTATATATTTTATACTAGGAAAAGGCATTGTATTAAGTTGTCATCTTAGCATTTTTTCCATCTAATATGAAATGTCAATCCTCTTAATGTTTTCTTTTTTTTATTTTTGTGTAAAAAATTGTTCCAGTTTTCTTGATCCTTTTTTTTTATTATTAATTTCACAGATTGTGAAACGCATACAATACACAAAATTGGTATTCATTAGAAATAACATAGCCATGTGCTGCTTTATTGGATTATAATAACAACATTCATACAGTTAAGCAAACAGCTTCCATTTCACCCCCCCTTCTCGTCACATCTGCAATTATCCAGTCAATGTACTGAGTCCAGTGTCAAAATGGCGGTACCCAGGACGTCACACTCACATTAGCCAGAAGCCTTTCTGGTGTCCAGAATGAATGCTGGGGACCTTTCTCTCTTCACATGCCAGCAGGTAGAATTTTTGAAACTGACAGAAAAATTATAGATATTCTACACAAAGCAGACAGGTTAATAGCTTGAACAGAAGACTGGACAATGTGTGTGCAGGCAAAGCACATGCGTTAAGATCACTGTGTGTGTGAGAAAGATTAAAGAAACAGATGTATGCAGAGGAAGAAGCTTAATTTAATATAACATTACATTTGATGTTGTTTAATGTGTTAAATTAATTCTGTCATATGAATAGGGCTGTCTCTCTTAACCTTGCTAAATATTAAAGGTTGGCCATGAACTAAACTGTGGAGATGTGCAACAGGCCTTTTAACATGTGCGTCTCCATGCAACTGAGTAAACAATTTCTAACAAAACAGTAATAGAGATACACAAATAGAGATAGATGTGGTGTTGTATTTTGCACCAAAATGAACACACAGAGCCAAAAGACATTCATTATTAGTTCTATCTGTTTGCTTTTTTACATTGTATATGTCTAAAATTATGCCTGTAATATACTGATTGTCCAAACAGCGCTTCCAAAATCCACAATATGAATAACATTTATTTCTGAAAATGCATTTTTAAAGTATATTAAAATTTCATTTCATTACAATTTCTTTCCTTACAAGACAATTCCTTAAAAAGTACACTTTTTCCCTTTGTCTGTTTTGTGTTATTGCTCTTTGAATGTTGGTATAAATCCAGAAGGAAGAGAAACACTGGTCTGCTACAAACTGCAGGAGCTAAATTATTTTCATGTGTTCTCCTGAAAGACGCACCAACACACCATTTCCTTTTCTCTACAAAAGACAGTCATCATTGTCAGTGTTGACAGATTTCAAAACATGTTTAAAAAAACAAACAAACAAACAGTCACATCTACTCTCTATGCATTGAGTGCAATCCACAGCGTTGCAGCAGCAGCATTTTCTTTGCATGAGTAATAGCCGGGAGGGCAATCTTTGCTGGAATTCTCAATAGATTGTACTTGAAGAGGTGAAGTTTTGTCACCAAAAGACAACACTTTGAATATTGCTGAAAATAAGTCTGCCATCTGACAACATCAGCAACGTTAGGAGTAGAGACATTGTAAACGACACTTTTCTGGAATTTTTTTTTTTTTTTTTTTTTTTTTTTTATGTGACCCATGAATACTTTTATATGCTATGGTGCAAATGAAAACCTACAAAAAGGCAGAGGTGCTTTGTGCTTATGACTGTGTCCTCGGTCATGGCTGCAGTGTTCTTTTCTCCATCATGTCTACTCAGCTTGGAAATTGCTTCATTTTAGCCTTTTGACTATAAAATGAAGCGTCTCAAATAAATGGCATCTTTACAAAAAAAAAAGAGCTTTGATTCTGACATATGCAATCATAGTAAGAGCACGCTACTTTCCACTTGTTCAGACCATATTCAAGCTTGTCAATTTGGCCAATTTCAAAGGCCTGTTGATTTCATCCTGAGCAACATTTTGCCCCTTAAACTGCCTCTTACGTCTCTCAGGGAAACCTGGAAAGTGGAAAACTCAGAAAAAAAGATTCACATGCTTTTACAGAAAACACAAATATGTTATTTAATGAAGGAACAAACCATGTGAAGGAATTAATAAGAGCATAATGTAGAAAGAGTGATGGAACCCGATTTTGTTTAAAGACAGTTAAGCCGGGGACTGAAAGATTATTTTGTCAAAGCTAGAAGTTTCTGGAAGTGTAAAATTACTGAACGACGGCTCATTTTGTCTATAATTTCAGACTTTTACATTTCAAAATATAAAAATTTATTTGTCAATGATACTTTGTAAAGTCCTGAACAAAATATTGTTTTTAAGGACTTTCTGCTTTTCTCTGCAGTTGAATTATATAAAAAACATTTACTTTAAATGTGGATCTTTTTAAATATGATCTTTTCTACCACAGATAATTTCTTTAGTTTTTGCGTTCATCTTGTTTTAATTTGCCTAACCAATACATCCTTACTGGGCAGCAGTGGTTTAGGCAGTGGAGACGGTCTTAAAACATCCAGAAGGTTGATGGTTTGAAGTCTGCTTCCTCCAAGTCAATCTGTCATTATGTCCTTCGGCCAATTTGCTTTTCAATGTTGAATGTTGAGTGTTTGGTGGTGGCTGAAGTGGTCATTCGTCGGCCACTGTGGTTAGATGTACTTATATCACCACAAAGTAAAATGATGGATTCTGTATGAAGCACTTTTGATGCCCTATAAAGTGCTGTATAGATTTAATCCCTTATTATAAATATTATTTCTAAGTCATTCACTAGTGAAAGTACTAGAAGTCTCTTGTGTCAGTTATAAAAAAGTTACCCGTAAAGCATAACTTTTGGAAGTTTTTTCCAAACCAAGTCATTCTTGTGCAAGTCATTAGAAGACAGTCCTCCCACTGCAGGGATGACAACGCACCCACTCATAAGATGGCAGAACAAGGCATGCTTCATGCGGCTGCTGGCTGCCTGGGTCTTGGAGGCTTCTGTGATCCTCGGAGTTGCATCTGCAAAACAACACTCATTATTAGAAGTTTGCTCATCATTTTTTTTTTTTTTTAGCTAAAAACAAAAGCACGCTTCTCCTGTATCAGTCTGTAGGTTTAATCATTGCTTGCAACAGTTGTGTTTTTATTTACTTGTTGGCGGTGTTTAAATTTTTCACAGTCTGTCAGTTTCTTTGCCTCTTTTTGTTCTTACAGAAGTGATAAGATGTTTTCAGTAAAGTTTCTTTCTAGATATAGCAGGAATATATATGTATATTTTTCTAAGTGGGTTCAGATTTTACAGTTGTTGTTATTGTTTGTTTACCCGTTGTATTTTTGTCCTCTTTTTCTTCACTTTCCCCTCATGCTCCCCTTTTCTGTTTCGCCTCCCACCCCTCCCCCCTTCCCTCCTACCTGTTGTTTCAGTGATGATGGTGCATTGTTAATGGCTACAGTATAATAATATTGATCAAGTGTCCACATGTACTGACATGAAGTAACAATAATTTAGAGTAAACTAAACAATTTCTCTCATTTAAACTAAACCTGTCATGATGTCCTGATGTAACAAAAATGTAAAGCAGAAGTGAATAAGCAGTGGTCCCACCATGTACAGAGGTTTAAATGTCCTTGCAGAGGCCCGAATTGCCAGCTGTACCCCTCTTCGTCCACATTCTTCCCCCTCTTTACCATGGAATAGAGGCCACTAAAGCTCATAGTAATCTGAGAGATGAAAAGAAATATTTGGTGTCACTGGAATTGCAAGGTGGTCAAACTTGAGCCTCTATGGAGAAAAGAAAGTGAAAACAGCATTTTCAAACAGAACCCTGCAGGGCAAAGGTCTGAGTATCTGACAGACAAAAAAGAGACTTGCTGTGATAAAATGGCAATGACTGATGCCGGGAGATGAGAATAGGTTGTAACCACATTATAAAGAGGATAATCCCGCTACTGCCTATGTCCTAGATAACAACTACAAAGTCTTTTTTTTTTATTTTTTTTTTTTTATTATTATTACAATTTATTCCTCCATAAGTATGGAGAATGGACAACACACCAAAGAGACCAACACAAAACATTTCTTTGTGCTGCTCATATTATCAACAGGTATGATGTTCTGCACTTGGCGCTGACTGACTGGTAGTCTTCCTAAAGTATTCATAGGACAGAATTATTTTTCAGTGGAGCCAGGTGAAACCTCCTGCCAGGTGAATTCAAGTTTCTTATGACGTATGACTGGTCACACCAACCACAAATTCAGTCCTTGACGTAGTGTTTGCAACCAGTTTCTGTAACCATTGATCCATGCCGTTGGAATGACAAAGACATTTTAAAGCAGGGATCCCCAACCCTGGTCCTCAAGGACCAGTGTCCTACAGATCTTCCAAGTGTTCCTGCTGGAACACACCTGACTCAGACTCAGACAAGCTCTGCATGTCTGCTAAATACACATTGATTTGAATCAGGTATGATGCAGCGGGGACACTTGGAAAACCTGCAGGACACTGGTCCGCGAGGACCAGGGTAAGGAATCCCTGTTTTAAAGCATTCAGAAGCAGAACATCTAGACATGTGTTTCATGCCTCAAAGGTGGGTGATTGTATGTTCATTGCTTATTTCTATTTCTGTGTCCCTACCACCTCCTGTAACATTATTGTGACCTTATTTTTTTTTGTCAATCTCCCTTCCACCCTGCTTCTTACCCCTCCCGTTCTCCCTCTCCTGTCCACACTTTGATATACAAATAGTGCAACAGCTGGAAGTGGAATGCTTCATCCAGGTTTGGCAACCAACTTTCTGTCTGCTATTTTAAGCTCTTGCCTCCTTTTTCTCTCTGGTTTTCTCTCAATTTAGTAGAAAGCATAACAGACACTGACAGATGTTGAATCCCCTCTTTACTCCTTATCCCGCTCTCCCTGTTTCACTCTGTCCTTTCCCTCGCTCTCTGTTTTATTGGTGAAAATTTGTGCAACAGCCACTGACACAGATGTTCAGTGTCGTTCGTAGAATCTAATTCTCCCTCCTCCTTTCACTCACTCTATCTTTCCCTCGTTCTGCACCTGTGCAGCTTCGGTGCCAAACTCCTGTTGAGTCTTAATGGGAGGTCCAAACATTCCCAGAGCTTAGCTCATGAAAGCAAATCTCCCATTATTTTTAGCTGTATTATAGACTGGGGTGACCTTGTTTGGAGAGTCACCAGCGAGTAAATGATGCAAAAGGCCATAGAAATGTAAAAACATCTCGATACTAATTTACCCCTGTGTGCGTGTACAAACAAGTACAGATGCAGGACTGTAAATCCTCACCTGCCTTGCATCATAGCAGGCGATTAAATGGCTGCTCTCATTCCCATAAATATGGCCAGTTGGTGAGATTTTCTACCTTCTAGAAGATTTATCAGGCCTTTATTGTCAATATAAGGAAACTATATCAGGAACTGGATATGTTTCTAAGCCCATATGTCAGAATATGTCAGATTGTTGAACTTCAATGCAGACGACTGCATTGAAGTTCTTTTCCTGTCGTTTTTTCCTGACGATCTTTTCCTGTCTGCAGGTGTTGCTTTTGTAATTTGTAATGTAGAAACTCGGGTGGCACCATCTTGGTGCTCATCACTATTTTACTTCACATCAAGTCAAGGTAGCAGGGAGAAGGATGCCATTATTTTCTCAATGAATAAGAAAGGTACAAAGTTATTAAAGCCATTATTTATTTATTCATTCATTCATTTAATTGTATATTTATTTTTTTCTATTTCTTCTGTTAACATTTCATGATAAACCTTTGCATTAGGTTTGATATTTTACCAATGTCTGATATATGTATTTTGTCCAACTCTTCATTTTTGTAACCAATGACAACAGATACCTATATTTTTAGAGTGGATTGTGCCAAACAAAAATATCTTTAAAAAATACATCTTGTATATTTTGTCATTTTGATTTAGAGGAGACTTAGCTAAAAAGTTTGATATCTAGTATGTTGTGTAAAAGTTATATCATTAAAACAGTAAAAAGCGATACTGATGTTTACAGATAATGCATTTTAATATTGAAATCGGATGACAATACCAGGATGCTGATGATATCAGATAACTCTAGTAATAACTGAAATGTCTGTAGTGAAACGCAGTGAAAATATAAACAATTCTACAGTATTTAAGACATAGGACACGATCTGGTGGGCAGCCATCGTCTTCTTCAACTTGTCCCTGTTTAATGTGTCTTCTTCAGATAAATAACAGAGAAAGGAAAGAAACTGCAGGAAAAGGCAAATGAGATAGCAAAAAGTGGCACTGTGTTGAAAAGATGAGGTAAAAGAGAGAGAAGGAGAAAAGGATGGAGAGGAGTGAGAGCTGAAAATGAGTGTGAAACAGATCGGAGGCTGTGTGCAGAAGCAGCAGATGGACTGGGGAGCAGTGGAGCGAGGAGGAGGAACACAGCCTTTGTTCTCCCTGATGTCAATCTGCCTGTTTTGTTTTAGTCTGTCTGCAAGGCTACTTTTCTGTCTACCTGTCTCCGTGTTTGCAAATCTTTAAGAGATACCAGTGAGCTCTCCTCACCTACTAATGTCCTCTGTTCTTTGTTACATTACCTATGTTCTGTCTTCAGTCCTTATCTCTTCCACTCGCTTCTCTTTTTGTCTAGCTTCTCCCTTTCTTTGATGTCCTTTCTTCATTTTTATGTGTTACAATATGTCATATTCTTAACATTTTCTGTTCCATTATCCTCCACACCACCTTTTGGAAAATCTGTCCTTGTTTCTCTCACTGTCCGTTTCTCACTTTGCACATCCACCATCATCAATCCCCCTACACCAGCACAGCACTTCCAGTCCCTGGAGAACACCACCAAACTCTCCTGCTTTGCCTTTCTCTCCACTCATTGCCCAGATGTTATGGGACAAGCCATTGCACCTACATAACATCACTCCCAATATGCGGCTGGGGTCGGGATTATGCCCATGGCAGAGCTCATCTGCTCCGACTGGCACTCAGTAGAATCAATACGTGACCTTAAAACCTCATCAGACCTTTGTCTTAACCAAAGCTTTGTTCATTTCTCCTTGAACACTTTAATTTGACATTAGTCATTTTATTATGCGAAGATGGAGTTGTCAATTTCCCTGTTACTTGTCTACCTTGTAAAATCTTCATAAACATCACACTCACATTTCTCATTGTTCAAATAAATTGCACAATGTGTGTGTGTGTATGTGTGCAGAGCCTCTGAATATCATCGCAGCTCTCCTCTCCCAGCAGGGGAGTAGAATGCAAAGCTGTGAACAAAGGATGAGGAAAAGCTTGTGTGTTTGTATGTGTGTGTGTGTGTGTGTGTGTGTGTGTGCATGTGACAGCACACATAACCCTATATCCTCAGGGCAGACTGCTGCCTAGCCTCTGTTCTTTCTACATTCATCTTTTGCTGCGTGTGCTCAAGAGTGTGTGTACACGCGTGCGTACTGATGCTATCATCATATTAACATAGATGACAATCTGGCGCGAAGGTGCTGATCAAAGATAAATTTCCCTCCCTGGCTCGCCTCCCGTTAATTACGCCATCTGTGTAGGAACGCAGCGTCCTGAATGTGGGGGAGGCCAATCCGTCAAATGCTCTCGCTCTACGTCGCTGACAGGTATTCACCAGAGACTTATCACCTCAGACCCCATGATAGGTTACGCGGTCACATGGCCGCGAGGACACACACATTCAGGGTTTAACATACATGTGCATAACTTCCCACAATTAAGCGTTTTAGTGCCTTAAAACCTCAAACCTATCTCTACCTCTCTCTGTCTCTCTCTCTCTCACACACACACACACACACACACACACACACACACACACACTAAACTAAATGTATATTCACACAACCTTTTGCTCACCTCTCACCACTAATCACACACATTTCAGCACCTTTCATGCAACATTTGACTTAAATATTAATGACAAGTTGTCATTTGGCCACATTTTCCATACTTTAAATCCTTCAGTGTCGCTTGGTGACAGCTGGAATCTGAAGAGGAAAAAATTATACACTTGAAACAAAGACAACTTGGGTATGAATACATGTTAACAACGATGTGAAAAATATTATCTTTAAAGCTGTGGTCATGCACAACTGCAATACATTAAAGTTACATGCAAGTACAAATGGAATCTGTTGTATCTGCAAGAAAGCCTGCTGGCTGGATTACAAAGATACATACACACATTATTTCTCATGATAATGTTTAATTTATATTAACTTGACTTATTCAGTCATAATCAATGCTCCACAGCAAATATACTTTACTCCTACACACATGATTCCAATGAAATGGATTTCCCCAAGACCTGAACTTAAAGTTCTGTGCAAGCCGAAATGAGCTGAAAATTTGAAGGAGGTAAGTAGAGACAGACAAATATCCAAAACATGCCAGATTTGTACAGTTCTACTCTACAGACTTTCAAAACCAGAGGTCACAAAGTGCAGGGTCCTGTTGGTTTTAGAAGTTTCTCTGATGTTTCAGATGAAATGGGCTTCAACTGCTTGTTGTCAAGTTCTACTACAAGCTCCGTTATGGCCCATTCATTTGAGACATGTGTCTTGCAGCAGGGAATCATCTAAAACCTGCGGGACACTGGCCCAGAGGTCTGCATTTGGCGATCCCTATAGACTTTAGAATATATAGTTGCATAACAAATTGTGTCAGCATAATTTATTAGACCAGTTGCATGTAACTCACAAGAGAAAGTCACGGTGGTGTTTGCATTTTTTACAGCTAAACTTGGTCAGGGCATCCCATGAAGGCTTCATGAAAAACTGTTTAAATAGTGTGCATGTTCCACTCGGTGGCGATGATGCAGACTGTAAAGATTTGCACTTATGAAGGAACCTCACTTTGAATCTGTTTTGGATTTATAGTCAATCAACTTACTGGAGAACTGGGTGATCATCTATTTAATGGGACACTTAAATCAGTCAAGAGAGACATACAGGTTGTCAATAGGATTATTTATTCAATGTTTAAATCAAGTCAAAGTCTGTGTTGATGGGTATTTAAACACTAAAAGATAAGTCTTGGAAAGAGTCACGGTTGTTTTCTTCTCATCAGGCGTAGCACTGTGTTCACAAAGGAGCAGGTTAGCAAACCACCAGAAGTGGCTGCTCAGGTGTCACATGCGTGACATTCAGGAATATTTTTGACCTGTAAATGTTGTGCACATCACAACCTGTGTGTACAATGCATGTGAATTAAACTGAATTCCAGTAATATATATGCATGGCAACATCATCACACGTTCATCATTTATTATTAGAAGAAAAACTTAGCAAGGACACATATTATGTTCTTCTTTTTCTTGATTTTGTGATTCTGACAGAATGATCTTCCTGGCAAACGTAATATCAACGTTTTACAATTGATTTCTGTGTATACTCTAATAATATAGACTGACTTGTATCTAAACTTTATTATGAATGAAGTGGCAACAATGTGGGTCAAATGTAAATTGCCATCGCTGACAGCATCTTCATTGCTCATTGGTAGGTGGAAGTGCAACACTTAATGTTGGTGTTGTTTGCTGCCCTCAGTCTTTCCTGTTCAGCTTGTCTCCTGCACTTTCTCTTCTGACAACTTTAAATGCAGGTACAAACATTGCTCTTTGAGATAAATTTATCACCAAATATTTTTATTCAAAGCTATCTTATTTATTGGAAACTGTCCCAGACACTGACAGTTTAGTCAAAGTTGGTTCAAAGTCAGTAGCTTACAATTAATCGCACAACAAGGAATGTGTTAAAAGTCATTTCTAAACCTTATCTCTGATCTCAAAGCCTCAAACAAACTACTATGGAATTTTAATATGAGTTGATTTGCAAACTTTTCAAAATCTACCCTTTGGAAATAATTAACCCAAAGTCTTTACTCTAACAACACTGTCTCACAATGCCCTTCTTATGTTAAAGAGATCTGCAAACCCATGTGAAGAGAAGTATGACATGTTTCATCTGGTAACAGACTGTCAATGCAAAGCCCTCAAGACATCTTTTACTACATTGAAACTCAGTTTGTTGACTTATGTTGCCATGTTTTATTCAACCCTCTTGTTTATTCCTGATTGATGTTTCATCATCCCCACAATTTTTATCACATTATCAGAGCTGAAACACAAAAAACACTGAGCTATTAAACAATGCTATTTACAATGGTGTGTCCAAAAACAAAGTTGAAACATATTAGTATCTTTTTCTTATATCAAATTGTAATAAAAATAAAAAAAATAGAGGGTAAACCATCTGTTTATTAAAGCTTTAGGATGCTTTAAGGCAGGGGTCGGCAACTCCGGTCTTCAAGGGCCGCAGTCCTGCAGTAATTTCTGGCTTTCCCTGCTGCAACACACCTGACTCAAATCAATGGCTACTTAGCAGAACAGTGCAGTTTTATACCAAGCTTTGCACAAGTCTGCTAAAATCTAATGTGTGTGTCAGGTGTTTTGCAGTAGAGAAACTCCTAACATTTGCAGGACACTGCGGCCCTTGAGGACCAGAGTTGCCCGCCACTGTTCTAAGGTCGTGCCAAACGTTAATTGTTCTTTCTTTAGCCACATAAATGAGTGCTGTGGACAAGTCAAGATGAGATCTATCAGTGAACATAAGTTACCAGTGGCTTTGAGTGAGTAAAAAGTGCTTTTTCTACCTCGTAGCAATCATCGTCTTGGCAACAGTAAGCCCAGCTATGAATAAACATTTCTGGGTTTTATGCATCTCCAACTGATGCAAATCATTTTCAACACAATATAGACGGGGGCAGGGGGACTGAGATGTCTAATGATACAGATAAATTTCCCAAAACTATGCTCCAAAAAATCCTTACACCACTAAATTCACCATGACATGTGGTGGAAGGTGCCAACTTTGTCAGAAACAGCTTAGAGTGCAAATGATGGCATCAGGCCTAAGTGTCGTACTGTAAAGTCTGCATGGTTTCAAATACAGTACAATCTATGAATAAATTTAAGGTATTTGTTGATGGTCAGGATTCCAAGACGAGAGTTTAACCACATTTCAGACACCTTCCATTCAAAATTAGGGCTAAGATCTTTTATACCAGCTTGCCAGAATGAATTTAATTTCAGTAAAAGATGAGTTCCCTTCAGAAAATGATAGTATAGCTTTAAAATGTTCTTCTGCTCCCACAAGTCTCACATCACACCCACAGTAATGGATGTTTAGTAAAAGAGGACCGTCATCATGAACCATCAAGCTGTTTAACTTAGCATGAGCTTAATGTGGGAGGGTCTCGTCACCATGTGACCATTAGTTGTCTTGGCAAAAGTGATGTCAGTAAAATGCTCCGTTTAACTGCTGTCAAGCTTTTCCATGGCTTCACCTGCACTTTCTGGTCTCACTCGGCTCATCCTCCCTCTCCAACTGCAGCTGCACCTGATGATGAGATTGACACACACCTGTCCCTAGTCATAACTGTCACTCTGAAGCCAGATCAGTCTTCCAATGGAGTACCAGTCTGTTGTCAAACTGGTAGTCCTTTTTCCCAGGTCTTGCCTTTGAACGAGCCCTTTTGCAGTGGATGAATTCATCTTTGACTATCCAAGTTCTGTCAGTGCAGGTATTTCCTCAAATCAGGACAACTTCAGTTTAATCCCAGTCTAGTTTATTTGACTTTTTATCCAGCTCTACTTTCTTAGTTAAAAATATGCCGACTTCTCCATCAGTATCAGCCTTCTGACACCAGCCTTAACACACAGTACGATGGTTTACTTCATTCCTCCAGAGAACAGGAACGGGGCTAATGCCTTGTGCCCCACATTGTGCCAGATGTGTGGGGATGTGCTTTATGAGGAAACGCAGGACGAAATGCCACACAACATAGAGGGACACACCGTTAATCTTGGTCCTCTGGGATACCTCGATACTGCAGTGCTTTAGGAGGCCTCCACCCCCCTCTCCACTTCCTATTCATTCAATCCTCCCATCTGTTACACTGTAATACACAAGTCTTTCTTTTCCTTTTACACTTTTCGAAATTAAATGACATCTTTATTATTCTCTTCGTCCATCCATCCATCCATGCATCCATAATCAGCCATCCAATGCCTCTTTACTATCTCTCGTGCTTAGCCCATCCCCTCCTCCAGCTCTCCCAGTTGAATGAAGCAGTCACAGCTGCTCAGCCATTTCACGGGAAGGCTGTACTGATCACACCATTACGATTATTGACTTCATTAAATAAAGAGGGGAGTAGGGGCTGGGCTCTGCTTGTAACATTGACCACAATTTTGTGTGATCAATATACCCTTTGAGGGAGAAGATAAGATGAAAGAGTCTTCTTAAGAGTCAACACACCAACAGATACTAAACTCCTTTATATCAAGATGATGCATTTGTTGGACAGAAGGTTTTTTTTTTTTGTTCTTCTACATCTTCTATATATTTTCTTTGATGTTCCTTTTAAATCCAAAGGGGAAAACAAACCAAGTCGGCTGGAACGACTGAGGCAAAAGAAGCACACCTAATGAGTTTTCTAAAAACATGACTTATAAAAGAATGTTTGCGTCTTCACTGAGTAATCAATCACCACATTTACCACCCACCGATGTCCTTGGAGACGGTTTTAGCCAACCAAACTTTTGGCTTGAACACCGAGGCTTTTTACTACAAGCAGGAAAACACTGATGTGCAGTCTGCACGCAATGAAGCATTTGATCTACACAAGAATCAAAGGTCATCATTAAAATTTCAAAAACTTCAAAGCAATGTAGTGTTAAGTACTGCGTGAATTGACCATGAAAAGAAAGAAATTACTTGGGCACCTTAAAAATTCTCTTTCATCCTCTGAATCATTTTTCCTGTAATAAACCAATTGAGAGAAGGTTTAATGAGGAAAAGCTGTGAAGCAAACACAACCAGAGGCCTCATGGAAGTCAAAGTACATCAGGAGTGCATTTTCTTTTTAATGTGTTGAAGTTCTGCTGTTTCTATTGGTTACGGATCTAGCTGTATTATACAGATCCTTACGTGCTGAAAAATATCTTCTGTTTCGGTTTGTAACTTGAGATCTATTGCATTCATGCGTCTCTGCACACTTGTACTTGTAGCATTTCTGTTTATGATAATTGTGCACTCTGAGGTCTCAAGCCCCTCTGAGGAGTGCCAGGTTCTCCCAGGATTCTCCTGGAGCTTTCCCAGATGGCTCGCAAAACTCCTACCCGTCTCTGGACTGGCATCGCTGCCAGAATCTCGTTCACTTGCAGGGCGCACAGACTGGGGACTTGGCACATCACGCTCTTCCAGGACAAAGGAACAACTTTTGGAGGTCATCTGAATATTCTTGGGCCAATCTTGAGTACTTTAACCAAAGTGGGAATTTACATTTGCCACTGGTTAAATGAAGCAAAATATGAATATATTTAGTGACATAAAGGATTTAGAAACCTATCCTGAACATAGGAATTATACAAACAGTCCTGCAGTTTACAATTAAACGTAAACAAGCAATAATCAATGAAATACTGCAAACTGCAGCACTTCTGTACTTTTTATTGCACCAAGTACATTTAGATATCATGTTAAACAGTAATAAAATGTGCCATCATAACTGTGAATATGCTGTGTTTTCTTATTTGTAATGGAAACTCGGTTACATTTGTTTAAGTTTTTACACATTCAGAACTTTTGAATTTGACAGAATGTGATCATGTTTGTAAATAACAAATCTGGTGCAAAAGATCACACTATTGTTAGCAACTTTTTCATCCTCCTTTTTTAAACAGAATTTTCAACAGCATGTCGTGGAAAATATTTAAAAATTATACTGAAATGACCACATGCATAAATGATTCATAAAGGAGAGGGCTGGAAGACCATGGACTCAACTGATTCTGGAGTTAGTTAATAAACTTCATCAAAGGTAAAAGAGCAGCATGTGTGTAGTTACAAAATTCTTCAAATAACTAACCAGAGATCATTTATTGGTTCATTATACAGACTTTTCTGACATGCAGTACCTCTTTCTGATACAGATACAAGAAGTCTTTGCATTTTGAAATGATGACGATGTTGCTGTGCTTGTTGACTTGCCCGCTGTTCCCTCGCTGTGAGAAAGTCTGTGGTCGATGTATAGAAGCTGTATATTGTGTATTATATCTGTATATTGATATAAACTTCTTCCACGGCAGTCATGACAACGTTTCCTTCCTCGTGGTGAGTGATTGAGTGAGTGCATGTGTGTGGCCTTCTCCACTGCTTATCCTCAAGGGACAGAATACCAAAGAGCTGCATGGTTAGTTTGGATGTATAGAAGCAGAAACCTAAAAAAGAAAAAACTTGATGGCGATGAACTGATGCATTTTTAAATGCATAACTAATCAAAAAGTTTCTTTCATTTTGTGTTTTTTTTTTTTTTTTTCAAAAATCTTCTCTCCTGTGCTTCGCACTTATTTTTATTGCTCTGCTTTCAAGTTCAGGAACCAAAATTATATGGATGTCATATGCTGAGTATGTTATCGCTGTCTATAAAAAGTAGCAATAAAAATATGTCTACTGTAAAACCAACAAAGGAATATTTTTACTTATGTCCACTTCAACATCTTACCATAATAACAGACAGAAAAATCAAACTTTTATTAAATCTGAAGTTTATATTTAACCCTTTAATAACTTTTAAAATAAATAAAATGTTTGCACTGTTTGTTACTATAGGATATATTATTGATTTATTATTGATTTATGGTATTGCATAGGTAATAAAAACCTTATCAAATGTTAATACCATGTACTGACCTGGCAAATAATAACAAAAGAGATTGTAACTGATAGGCCAGGGTACAGACGTGAGAAGGCATTTACTCATTTGAGCCAATAAACAACATAAGGAAAAAAACGGAAGCTAAGCTGAGAAAATCTGATAAAGTTTTAAGAATTTTTTTTATATCATATCTGAAACATATCTGATATTTTAGAGCTGTGACTAATCTCTCTTTGGGTTGACTGATGTTGTCCACTGTAAAAATGATACTGGCTTTACTAAGGTGACATCATGTTGATTAAAAAACCCACCACAGCATACCCTGAAAGTCACTTACGTTCAGTTTAATGTTGTGTTTTCTTTCCCTGAGACCCCCTGTTTGCACTGTTTTTCAAGGAAAATTGATGAATTGAGTCAAATGAATTCACCCAGTTTAATCCTGTCTCCTCAGCCCAAGTGTGTCCATTTTTCTAATATACAATGATACTGCTCATTTTTCCTCTCAACCATTTTTTGTCCTAAATTTTCTTACTCAAGAAAGTCTCACATCTGCATTATATGTAATATTTTGGGATTTCAACGCACTAATTACAGTAGAATTACATTAAAATCTGTCTTTACTGTAGGCACATTAATAAGGTTAAAATATTATAAACTATGTGATTTACATGAGTGAACCTTGGTATGAACCCTTGTTGAGGGGTTGGCATACAGTCAGATTTAGATGACCTCTCTGCCTCCTGTTAAAAGGCTGCAAGTTCCAACTAACCTTCTTGTACTAAGACCTCCAGAGCGAAGCGAATATGGTGCCTGGTGAGTTGCTTTAATTACTTTTCTCCCTCCCTCGCTGCTAATACCTTTATTTTATTAGACCTGATCTGATTTATATGCATAGTGCGGACTTAATTTTTATTTTAAATTCTTTCTTATCTGCAGTGGCTGGGACTCCCCCTGCATGACTGCATCCAAAATCAATTACCTCGCTTGGTCTCCTGGTGATCATTTGGTGAGGAAAAGATGGGACCAGTTGTGTAGATTCTGTCACAAACTTTTGACCTTAAGGACAATGTTGTTTTTCATTTTGAAGGACAGCTCTGACACTGGAGGGGGTGTCGTGTTTATGGATGAGGAGATTGGCGTATCGTGTCAAAACACTCCCTCAATTGAATTGCACACTGTGAAAACTGGTTAGGAGGAGTGATTTTGTCATGTCAGTCAGGTTGAAATAGAGACCGCTAGTGAATGCAAAACTTGACATCTAAAGCCCCAAGTTGCCATCCATCCACACAGACTCCTCAAAAGCACAGCAATGAAAGTAGTTTCCGTTTAATACAAATCTCCAACCTCTGTCTCCACACACAGCATCTCAGCATCCTGTTTACATACAGGTAACACCTGTGTTAAACAAACATCCCCGAAGATGTTTGGCCATTTATTTGCAGCAATTTCTCGTTATGGATCCCATTATGGAAACCGCCCAATGCACTGAGCTGTAATGACACAGGCTATGCTCGCTGTAAAACAGTGGCATATGGCTAAACTACACAACATTAAACATTTTGGAGACTGTGCCTCCCTGGTGCCTAAATAGCACAGCGCATTGGCAAATAAACCATTACGCAGTGTGAATGACTTATGGACTTGCATGCCAAGCTGAGCTCCCCCACCATGTTTAACTAAAACAAAAAAAGTAGCACATAAAAAGAGGGCTATCTGCTTTATACAGAATACACACATGCCACACCTTAACAAACTAAACATCGACATGAAATTATGTATTTACAGTGAATACACGGGGTTCATTTTTACATACAGCATGCATTTAGAGAAGTGTAGAGTATATGTGTGAATAATCTACATTTTGCTGAACAGAGTGGAAAATTTTTAACAAAACATCTCCAAACTTACTACGATGAAGATTCATCCTATCCCTGCAGAGTGCATGTAATGCTTTCTGTTGGATCTGAGTTACCATTGGGGGCTTCTCTAAGTTTGGATGTTACTGGAGGAATTCTTCATGATGTGTAAAAGAAGCATTGGATCAACTCAGTGTGCATGACAATGACACATATCTGCTAAAAAGGCCTGCAAACCAGATCTATCATCACCCCTTCAGCCTCCAAATGTCCATTGTTTGCTGTTTGGGAAGAATCTGCTAGTTTATTGTTTCATTGGTTGATAGAATATTTCTTCCTTTTTTCGTATCACAGGTTAATAATAGTTCCCAAATGTTACTGAATTAATCCTGGGAGACTGGTGCAACAACTGAAAAAGATGAGACATTGGTTCCACCACGGCAGAACAAAACATTATGCTTATGTTAAGGTGACACACTTACCACACATTAACTTCTTTATTGCTATTCCAGAAGTGTAGATAGACAGTTTCTTCAACATCTCATTAAGAGCTGGACTGGAGAAAGTCAAGTGTGCCTCCAGCAAGAGTGTCAAAGATTACAGCGGTGTGCTGATATCAGACATTTCCAGCACAGTGACTAATATGTCAAGTGTAACGGTGGCTTTATGATGGCAGCTTGCCTCCAAGCTCCACCTTGATGTCTAAACCCCCACGCTATCCCTGAGGATGAGCCCTCATCCTGACACTCCGAATGTGTTTGTCAGCAAATCTCCCTTTGGTCATCACCCAAAGGTTGTGTGTTGCTTTGATCACTGCACTGCAGAATTTAAAAGTTACACCTTCAGCCTCGGCATTTTTTTATTTATTTTTTTATTCTTGTTTTAACCGTGACTGCTTCAGAAAACAGCCATTTAATTTCATCAGCATGTTGTTCATGGTACCATCTTATCCAATTTTCCTCTGGCCTCAGATCTTTAACCAAGGCTTCAGACTTCAGTCAGAGAGATCGAGGCCTCGTGCAACACAGAGTTGCCAAACTAAGGGTTCATTTCTATTCCCTAGTAATAACAATGTACCAACTAATGAAATGAAGCTTGTTCTGGCTGTTTTCTTGGACAACCACACTATTAAATGTTGAGGAACTTCAACGCAGCTTCTGTACTTGTTCAATTTATAGTATGTAACAAGAAGCTTCCTATCATGTTCAGAGATATACATTTGTGATGACAGACTTCAGGCAATCATCTGCCAGCACTACAACTGCACATTTAGCTGTGAGCTTAAGTGGAATTGCAGCCTGCCTCTGCTTCTGATTCTCTGTGCCAGGCATGTAAACCCCTTCAGTCATGCAGTTCCAGCCATTTTTGTGTGATTGATGTGAGTGCTTAGCTGGGTGACAGAGGTCACAGTGCCTGGGAGATTGTTTTAGCCCTACCTGCTCCTCTTTTCCACTTCCATTTCTGTGCTGTTTCTCTGTCTCTCTCTTTATCTCCCCACCTGGAGTGTCATGAACCCTCTCCACACTCTACCACCTAATTATATCCTGGACGTGTAAATGTATTCATATTCATGAAGGCACAGATGCTAAATTAACTGTGGCAGGGACACGTCGCACTATGCCGACTGCACAATCTGCTTCCTCCACTTACAGAAATAAGGGAGGGAGGGGTCTTGTAGCTGGAGGAGAGAAAGAGAGTTAAACAAAGAGGGAAAAACGAAGAGGAATACAAATATATATGATGATACTGAAGGCTATGAAGGCATGCATTTGCAGGTGCAGAGAAATAACAAAAGGTGAAAGAAGAACCAAAACCAAGGAAGGTTTTTACATCAGGATGGACATGATTACGTCTGGGATAATCTCAACTAACCTAAGATGTCACCGTCACTGATCCTGGCAAACGGCCCCTCCAGGCCCCTACTATGCTGGAGTTTGAGCACGCAGATAGTCACATGAGCTTAGGTGACAATGAGTGACAAATCAAAAAGCCAGAGAGCATAAAAACTCGAGGCTGGTGGCAGCAGAACAGCGCGTGGGGAACTCAGGGGCAGATGGAGGGAGGTGCAGCGGTGCGCAGCGAACAGATGGCCGCTCCTAACTTGATATATGAAATTAATAATGCTTCTCAAATAGAATTCAGAAACAGGAATACATTACCTGAATTTTAATAACTGCTTTTCTCTGTTTTTTTTCACCATTTTGTTTTTTTAAGAGAGGAACATTTGCATGTCACTGAGAGATATGTGAGGGTAAAAACAAACAAGCAACGTGGCCCATTCTAATGGCTGTTTTTCCTTCTGCACCACCTGAAAAGCAGACAGTAGAATGGTAAATATCTTCCATCATCAGTGGCCACAACCAGGCGCATCTTACTGATTAATCCTAATCATTAATCTGTGCCTTTTATTTGTTTAGTAACACAAACAGTGGCATGAAAAATGACAGAACCCTTTTTCATTAAATCCATGATTGAAGGAGAAAAAGAAAAAGACCTTGAACTTTCTTTTAATCGACTTTGATATATCTAGCTGAAATCTCTTGAGAGGTTTGGCTTTCTCGACAAATACTGTTAGCGACAATTAAGTGGTCTGATAAAAAACAGCCATAGACGTTCAAAGGTCTACGACATCGCACATTTCTGATCCAGTTCTTATTGAGTGGAAGAGCCTTTTCAGAAACAGTTTCCATCCTTTTAAAAGCTCAACTCCGGTAGGCTGCGAAAGAGAAATCACAGAATTTCATCAGACAGAAAAGTCAACATGAAGCTTGGAAAAGCACATTTCTCTGAGTTAGTATATGAATAGGAGAGATTTTTTTCCAAAAGTCTCTAAAACTGTCCGTTTGATCATATCTGTTGTTTGTTTAAAGTTATATTTGACATGCAAGAGGGATAGATAACTACTTACAAGCAAGGCTTTGGGAAAGTGGAAGATAAATGTGAGGTGATGATACAACTCCGGCACATTTTATGATGCAAAATGTTAAGTAATGCGCAGAAGTTAAAAAAATTTTTTTTGTTGAGAGCATGTACATAAATTTTGTCCTTGTTTTTTTTTCCAGTTTGTGCTCGATGTGAAGACAAAAACAGGTACAGTTGATGGAGTTCTCATAGGAGCACTATTTTAGTCAAAAGGCAACTAAAACTGGCAAATTACCGTTCCACAAACCCTGACTTGCATGTGTCATGGGCCGTGCCGTGTTTCACAGAGGCTGGTGCCACTAATCAAGCTTACCAACCCTGTGATCAGGGGATGACAGGGTAGTCACTGAGCCACAAGCATCAAAATCCAGGGTTTGTGCAGGATATTTAAAGATCGCCTCCACCTTAACACAGCAGAAAACTTTATGTTTTTCTATGTAAATACTGTGGTGAATCTCCTTTTGTTAGTGTTATAAACTACTGTTTCTGTCTGTATTGTGGCAGCTGGTGGAGGCCATGCATGTGTGATAGTGCCGTCTGGAGGGGGCAAACGTCCAGAATGTTTTCACTGAATAAATGAGATTTTTTCAGCAACAGTTTTCCATGGAGAAAGGCTTAAGAACAAATTTAGCTTTGCTCTTGTTTTCTTGACATAAGACGTCTATAAAATGCTCTCAGGGCTCTAAATAAGGTTCCACTTTCAGTTTTGGTGTTTTGGTCTAAGATCCTGCTACTGAAGTGCTAAACTCACTACGCCGGTAGTTTTCTATGTTTAGATTTGTGTTTGTTTTTTTTTTTTCCAGAGGGTAGAAAATATCATACAGAGATTAAAATAACTTGACTTGCCTGGCAAACTTAGAAAGAGATCTCATTAAGGGCTGTTTTTTAACTGCCCTAGAAAAAAAACCAACACAATTTAGAGATGTAGAGATTATAGGTTTAATTTCAACCAGAGTTTTGTTTTTCCTTAGCGAGTAATGATGCATTCATTTCTCTTTCACAACTGCACATGTGTCTGTGGTTTACAAAATGTCCTTCAAAGTGTTACAGTGTGAATAAAAGGCTCATATCCCACAAGGTCTGCCGTCTACTAAGCCAATCAAATTCACCCAACAGATAAAATCTGAAGCTTATTTTCCAAATTGTTTTTCACTCGACTGAAATACATGGGAAACATCAGAATAAAATATGCCGGACAAAACAGGTGTTTGGAATTTGTTGTTGAAATAATAGCTTCATTTATTTGCTGCATTTATCAGTGCAAATATACAAATAATGGCACTTTAGTATTGTACTATTTGTCCCCTTTTGAATTTGATTAAAGATGCATAAATATGATTTATGGGCATCAAACAGCTGTTCATTGTAAAGAATCATTTTATGAGTTTATCTCTTTCTCTCGCTCTGACAATTAGAACTGAAGGTTTTACAAGGGGTGTCAAACTTATGGTTTGGGGGTCTAAACCAGCCCTAGTAAGTCATTTAAATATTAGGTAAATAAGTAAATTAATAAAAATGCAAACCCACCCATGTGAGTTTGTATTTTTATGTAAAAATATATTTATATTTTTTATTTTCAAATCTTTCTTACTAAATTGATCTTCCAGTTTGTATTATGAGTCAATCAGTTCAGGTTATAGATGTGGAAAAGTGCAGGTATGTGAATTATCAGAGGTTATTATGCTGTTATTTAATTAGTTCGGCCAGCTGGAAATTAGATCGAGCTGTGTGGCTTCTGGTTTATATTCCTTCATTCCTTTGAAATGATTATAAAGCAGGAGACAAAGGGACAAGCAGGGGACGAGCAGTCACCTTGCTGACATCTGCAGGTTACCTCAGCATCTTGCTGTTGACTTGATTAAAGATTTAAAGTGTTAGTCAGATACTGATTATTTCTGTATGCCCTGCAGCAAGGCATCAGCGCAGCGGGATGTGCAGTTGGAAACAATTATAATTATAGAATTGCCAGAAAGATCATTGCATCAGTGCCTGCCTGAAGACAGTCAGGTTGTATTGTCCTCTCAAGTAATCTGAACCAGAAGTCGATACCGCAGTAAATCCAGAGTCAGACTTTTAGCCTTCGCTAATTCTTTAAGTTTCAGCTGTTTGAAATAATGCAGTCAGATGAAATTATAGACAGAAAAATTTTATTTATTTTTTTTTTTTTTAATGAATTGTTAGCAGATGTATAAAATCATAGAATCCTCATGAAGTAGAGGTGGATGGGCTTAGGGCCACTTTGTGACTAAACTCCCTTTTTTCCCTGTTAAATCATCCCAGATTTCAAGCAGGAGACTGTGGCACAAGGATAAAAAAAATTAATAACATATGGAGCTGTCAGTCTGCTTCCTCTCGTGAGATGATTCAAACACAAGATAAATGCGCCTCTGAACTAGATCGTTTTAAAAATTTGGCTTTACCGTTTTACAATTTTGTGATACTTCTCTATCATGTTAATACACATTATTTTCAGACAAGTCTGAATTTATATTTTCCTTTATGTAACAAGGTTTTATTTGGGGTTGGCGAATGAAGGATTCTGACAAACTGTTGAACCTGATGAATACATAACAGAAAGCTGGTTACACTCATGTTGTACCCCTGCAATATGTAGTGGGAGTGGCTGCATGAGAAACTTGGAACTGGTTCAGGTACACAGTCTGTTCACCTTCATGGGTAATGACAGATGGCCCCGATCGCTTTCTACAGCGAAGTGTAGTAGGAAAAGCAAGCATGTCATGAGGAAAAAGTTTGCATGTGTGGGAGTTCTGACAAGCTGCGGTCTGCTGTGATAGGAGCTCTTGTTGATGTTTACACCAGTACATCCAGTCTGTCTTTCACAAAAATATTTTATTTTTCTTCACAAATTAATTAATAGGACTAATTAATTTACAATCACAGCATCATCAACAGTGGTTTTAGGGTAACTCATGAGTTTAAGGTGAATTTATCTAAAATCCATGGGGGTATATGCTTATGCTCCAAAAACAGAAGGTAAAAGTTGGCAAGGTATTGTGCACATGGAGAGTGTTACTTACTGGTTATTGTGGTGGTCATACTGTGTCCCGTATGGCAGTGTATAAATGAACAGCATGCAAACACCTTCTGTCCAAACATCTGTGACAGGCACATTTTAGGCAGTCTTCCAGCAGCTAAATAGGATGGAGGCAGGGAAAAAAAGAAATCTGAAAAAGGAGAAAAAAAAACCCCTCTCTCTGGCTGTGTGCTGCAGCCAACCCACTCTCTTTTATGTGGTTTATTACTTTTCCATTTTGTTTCTTTTTCTTTGTCATATGAAATTCACATTCCTGAGTGAGACACAATGTGGCATTTCATTCTCCTTTAACTGTTCAAGGATGCTTCGCAGAAGGATCTGTTGATTAAACTCCCATCCGGGATGCCACGGAGCAAGATGGACGCGTGAAGCGAGTGCTCCCAAAGTCAGGTTGCTAAATGCCCCTAGAATTCAGCTAAATAATTCAAAGTTTTCGACAAAAGACTCAGAATATGAGCGGGGGTACAAAAACAAGGAGCAAAGCTAGGACAGAAAAGATGGGAAAAGCTGGACTTGTGGAAGGCGATGAAAACTCGAGAGATGCTAACCATGCTAACAAAAGCGAGCATGGCACCGAGTCGGCTTCGGAGCTAAGTTTGAAAGACATAAGCGACCAGATTACTTGTCTCCGAACTCAGCTGAATGCCGATTTGACGTCGTTCAAGGAAGACGTCAAACGAGAAATGAAAGGGGAGTTGACGGAA
This sequence comes from Telmatherina bonti, assembly GCF_933228915.1. Lineage (NCBI taxonomy): Eukaryota > Metazoa > Chordata > Actinopteri > Atheriniformes > Telmatherinidae > Telmatherina > Telmatherina bonti. The sequence goes on along the minus strand of NC_136617.1, from coordinate 20,775,642 downwards.
TTCAGGCAACAGATAAACCAGCAGTTTGCTACTACAACGCTAACTCTCCAAGAGCACGACAAAAAACTCGAGGAGGCCGCCGCACGCATTGAAGAGCTGGAAAGCTGGTCCGCAGCGGCTAATGAAGCCCTCCAAGACACATTGAAAGAGCAGAGGGCATTGATTGACAAAGTAAATGACTTGGAATCAAGAGGACGGCGTAACAACCTCAGGATTTATGGGGTACAAGAGGACATGGAGGGCTCTTCTATGATTGCGTTTGTGGAGAAACTTCTGGCGAGCGAAAATCTGATCGAGGAGGGGATAGATGCTCAAATACAGCGTGCCCACCACTCACTTGGGCCCAAAGGGCCCCTCAACGCCCCCCCCCCAGATCAATCGTTGTTAACTTTCTTCAGTACAGAGTAAAGGAATCGATTCTCAGGAATGCATGGAAAAAGAAAATTCAGCTTGGGGACAGGATTTTGTCATTCGACCATGATTATGCATCAGATGTGATCCAGCTGTTTTTTTGTTGTATTACTACTCAAAGTTTAGTTCTATTACCGTTCTCAATTGCAATGTTTGTGTTAAAAGTTGAGAGTTACTTTATTTGTAAGATAAGCAACCAACTTAGTTTATTTCATTTTTTTTATGCAGAGTCAAACACTTAGAATAATGTCATTGAATGTCAACGGACTGGGTAATCCGGTTAAAAGGGCAAGAGTGATGAAGAAGATAAGAAAAGACAATGTACATGTTGTGATGCTTCAAGAAACACACATGGAGCCTCAGGAACATGAAAAACTTGCCAAATTTGGTTACAATGTCTTCTATAGTTCTTACTCACAAAGTCATAGGAGGGGGGTAGCAACACTCTTATAAAAAAAAATCAAATTTGAGGTTGTTAAAGAAGTAAAGGATAAAGAGGGTCGATTTTTTATATTGAAGGGTAAAGTTGAAAACCATCTGATGACACTAGTTAATATATATGCGCCACCTGAAAGTGATGGAGGATTTTACAAAGCATTATTTAACAATGTAACAGTTGAAGCAGAAGGGATCTGTATTTGTGGAGGGGACTGGAATGCAGTGTTAAATTTGAAATTAGACACTACAAGTAAAAACAGGAGCAAAAAAAATATTACGAAACTACTAAACATAACTTTGGAAGAAGTGGGCATGGTGGATGTGTGGAGGCGGCTTCACCTTACTGAGAGAGACTATACATATTACTCAGTGCCACATCTGGCACATTCAAGAATATACTACTTTTTAATGAGACAGGAAGATTACTATAGGGTTAAAGAATGTAGGATTGGGGTCGCAGATGTTTCGGACCATAATGCAATTTATTTACACATCAGTTTGGAGAATGATCCCAAAAGTACCCTATGGAGGCTAAACGTAGGCCTATTGAATAACCAATCAGTTGTTGGCTATGTTAAGCAGGAAATTAACACATTTGTAATAGACAATGATAATGGAGAAGTGGATCCATCAATATTATGGGACTCAATGAAAGCAGTCTTAAGGGGAAAATTGATAGCTAAGCCAACGCACCTTAAGAAAATAAAAATAGAAGCATATAAAAAATTGATTCAAGACTTAAAAGATAAAGAAAATAAATTCAAATTAAAAAAGGACCAAGAAACTCAAAAAGAAATCTAAGATTTAAAATCACAACTTGAAAAATATTTGGACGATGAAGTAGAAAAAAAAGCCAGATATACAAAGCAGGCATATTATGAACTTGGCCCAAAGTCAACAAAGTTACTTGCTCGAAAATTACGTAAACAACAAGCAGACTCAACAATTGTGAAAATTAGGGATCCTACGGTGCAAAAATTACAGACAGAACCAAGAGAAATAGAAAAAACCTTTTATCAGTATTATAGCAACTTATATTCACTAGAAGGCGCTCCTGATAAGGACTCCATCAAAACATTTTTAGACGAATTAGACCTTCCATGCATAGGAGAAACACAAAACAACAGAATATTAGCTGAAATAACACCAGAAGAACTGGACGAAGCAATAAGTAGACCGAAGGCAAATAAAGCCCCTGGCAGTGATGGTTTCCCTGGTGAGTGGTATAGGACTTTCAAGGAAGAACTTAAGCCATCTCTTCTTAGGGCTTTAAACTATATTCATAAGGAAGGCAAAACCCCTCCATCATGGAAGGAAGCAATTATCTCCCTAATTCCCAAAGAAAATAAAGATAGAGAAAATTGTGGCAATTATAGGCCAATATCAATATTAAATGTGGATTACAAATTATACACATCCATTATCTCTAAAAGATTTGAAACATTTATTTCAGACATCGTCGACGAAGACCAGACTGGCTTCATAGTTGGCAGGCAAACGCAAGATAACATTAGAAGAAGTTTACAAATCATTCACACTATAACTAACAAAAAACTTAAAGCAGCCTTGATTAGCCTTGATGCAGAAAAGGCCTTCGATCGAGTAAATTGGGATTTTTTATATCAAACATTAGAAAAATTTGGCCTTACAACTCAATCTATTCAGTGTATAAAAGCAATTTATACTGAGCCCACTGCTAGAATAAAAATTAATGGGTCACTTAAAGAACGATTCAAACTCAGTAGAGGATGTAGACAAGGATGTGGACTAAGTCCCACCCTCTTTGCCTTATACATCGTACCGCTGGCTCAGGCAATACGACAGAAAGATGATTTAAAGGGCATTATAATTAACCATAGAGAACAAAAGATTGGACTATTCGCAGACGACGTGTTGTTATATCTTGAGGATATCAACACATCTTTACCTAAACTAATGAACCTTCTAGAAATGTATAACACCCATGCAGGATACAAGCTGAATATATCTAAAACCCAAATATTAATTTTCAACCACTCACCCTCAAATGACATCATTCTTAAATATAATATAAAGTGGAACGCCAACAAAATTAAATATCTAGGTGTATACCTGTCTAAAGATCCACTACTTTTATATGACTTTAACTACAAACCAATTGATCAAAGTATTAGAACGGATATTCAAAGATGGTCCACCTATCCACTCGACTTAAGCAATATAATAAACGTGGTGAAAATGAGCATTCTCCCCAGGCTTCTTTACTTGTTCCTATCCCTCCCGATAAACATACCACCTAAACAATTTACAGAATGGGATAAGTTGATATCAAAATTTATTTGGGATGGTAAGAGGGCCAGGGTTAAGTACGCAACACTACAGTTGCCAAAGGATAGAGGGGGCATGAATCTCCCTAACCTGAAAATGTACTTTTATGCAGCACAACTGAGGTATTTGTGCTGCTGGTGCGATCCTGGCTATCTAGCAAAATGGAAAGAGATTGAGGCATGCATTCCGGGACATAACATCCAAACAATTATAGGTGAAGATTTTATACCAATTAATTTGAAAGATATACTAAGTCCAATTACACAATTCACTTTAGAAATTTGGTTTAGTGTGCTAAGACAATTAAAATTGAAAAAGGAAAGAAAAATATTTAAATGGATAGCATACGACAAGGATTTTAAACCAGGAATGTATGACTCAACCTTCAGGTATTGGCACTATAAGGGTGTTACAGCGTTTTGCATTTTGATTAATAATGGTGAGATGAGGAGTTTTCAATATTTGAAGGACAAATTTGGTCTCGATAATCAGGATTTATTTCGGTATTTACAACTAAGAGAATATTATAACAAAGAAATTAAAGTAAAAGGAAGTGTATCTCATGTAGTTTTAGAGACAATATGCGATGCGTACCAACAAAAAACACGTAAAATTATATCTAAGCTTTATTTGAGCTTAATGTCCTGTCAAAAACGTACAACTCTGTATATCAAGGAAAAATGGGAGAAGGAATCACTTACTACAATTTCTGATGAGGTATGGCATAAAATCTGTGAGCTATCTCAGTCTTCTACAAATTCTTTAAAATGGAGAGAGTTTAATTGGAAAAACTTTATTCGGTTCTTTATTACGCCATCTATTAAAAGTAAACAATTATCCTGTCAGCAAATGTGTTGGAGGCAGTGTGGCACTATAGGTGCTAATCATACTCATATCTTCTGGGATTGTTCACAGATTCAATTGTTTTGGACATCTGTTCACGTAACCTTGTGCGAGATGTTAAAATACCCCATTCCTTTGACATTCATTACATTGTATCTTGGCTATCTTTCTGATGTTGTAAATAAGGATGACCAGTATTTAGTAAAAATATTATTGACAGCCGCAAGAAAAGCAATAACACGGCGATGGCTAAAACCTGAACCGCCCAGCCATACTCAGTGGATGGAGGTCGTTCAGGAGATTTTCACCATGGAGAAAATGACTTATGTCTTGAGACTTAAAGAGGGTGAATTTCATGAAAAATGGGACAAATGGATTGCCTACAAAATTTCAAAGAACACACTTTAAAAAGAAAAAAAGAGGGGGAGAGAAAGAGAAGGAGAAAAAGAAAAGAGAAAGGAAGGGAAGGGGAAGGAGAAAAGGAAGAAAAAAAGGGGAAAAGAAGGGAAGGAGAAGGGAAAAAAGGAAAAAGAGAAAAGAAGAAAAAGGGAGAAAAAGGGGAAAGAAGGAAGGAAAGAAAAAAAGGGAAGAAAAGAAAGGGAAGGAAAAGGGAGAAGGGAAAAGGGGGAAAAAAGAGGAAAAGAAGGAGAAGGGAAGAAAAAAGGAAGAAAAATGTATGGGTGCCGATTCGATTTATTGCGATTCTTCGTATATACATGTATATTCGAATACTGGTTGCTGTCTTTTCCTTTTTTTTTTTTTTTTGTTGCTCTCACTTTGTGTGTTTGTTCTTCTTTTAATGTTGTGTTATTTTACACAATGTAAATCTATGCATCGAAGGGGCACTGGTTTGCCTTCTGTATATGTTTATATTTTATTTCTAAAAAAATTAATAAAGACTTAAGTGGAAAAAAAATAAAATAAAATAAATAAATAAATAACAAAAAAAAAATAAAATAAACTCCCATCCGGGTAGTTTTGACTTTGCATTGTTCCACAGAAAAATCCAGAAAGCCTTTGAAAAGCAAAACTACTCACGCACACACACACAAAAAAAAGCTTGTTTCCTCTCTGAGCACACAGAATTAATTGGCAGAAATACACGCTCATGAACTTACTCTTGTACAATAAACATCTTTGCCATCATTTTAGTGATTTTGTGATTCATAACAGATTCAGGCTGCTATACTAGTTTTAAAAAATCTTTTAAATAAGTTAAAAGCTTGACTGAGTGATTGTAATGACTCAGTCTGTGTTGGTGGAAGATCCTGAAGTTGTGTTTGACTGTGTGGTAGCATGAGGCTAATGGCATCGCTACTTCCTCACATAAAAGAAGATGCTGCCAGAAGCCATAACAATCAGACAGAATTTATGTTCTGGAAAATACTAAACTTATTGAATTTAAAGAGGGATTTATTTTTCTTAACTGCTGTGTGTTTAGGCAAACGTTAATTCAGACATATGATGGATACTGTTGCAGTCTTATCAACGTGACTGACGTATCAGTGGGACGTGAGTGTCAGCTTGCATCAAGGAGCACGCGCCATTGCATGGAAAGAATTTTCTCTTTGTTTTTTATGTCGTACAGATGTTTAGAAGCTTGTTTAGACAAAGTGTCTATCCGAGCAGTCTCATATCCACTGTCTCTTTGTTAAAACAGAAAGACTTAAAAACAAGCTCAGAAATCCAAAGTTGCTCCTTCTGAAGGGATTTTACATCTTTAGCAGCGAGATGTGTAATCTCAAGGTTTTCTGTCATGAATACATAAATGCCTCTCAGTAAAACCAGCTTGGTCACATTGTGAAACGTGTTTTTAAGATGTTTCACATCTTAAGATGTTTAAGAGTTTTAAAAGATGGATTGCAAAGCGGATTTCGTGCCTTAAGGCGAGTTCAGACTTTTCGCCAGACTTGACCCCTGACTCCTCTGACTGATCTCTGCCAACCAGTTCCAGCTTTCATGCAGAAAAGTCTCACTTTTATTAGTAAGTAATCCAAGTCAGTCCTGGTGATTCAGTTTGTTTTTCTTACCCGGTTTTAGAAGAGAACTGGCAGGTTCTTTTGTCCAATGCTCCATATCAAATTAAAAAATAAAAAATCCGAGCAGCATTTCTTCTCTTAGGAAAATCCACCTGGTTTCACCTTGCTCTGTGTGATGTTTGTCTTTTTTATTTGAGTTTTTTTTCTTGTTAGTTTGTTTTTCTTGGTTTCACCTTGACATGTCCTCTTGTGCGCTTATTGGCTCTAGGTCCTTGCGGACAGCTTATTCACCCTCTCTTTCACCAGGAACTCCTTGAAAATATAAAATTAGCTGGTATTCAGTGATGCGCTGCAGTCATTGAGAGGCTTACAGGTTTTGAAGGGTTCATTAAGAAAATGATGACCATTAATTTGCTTCAGAACTCAGCTGTCACATGATAATCCATCTTAAAGACTCGTAATTTGAGGGAAGCTTAAACTGAACAAAGTAGTGTTTTTTTCATCTAACCTTCAACAGTACATAAAAAACCTGTACAAAAGTAGTTTCAGTGCTTTAAGCTGAGCAAATATCGCAATTATTTTTTTTCAAGGATTGATAAAAGAGATCCCAGGGAAGACCCAGGACAGACTGGAGGGACTGCATCGCTCGGCTGGACTGGGAGTGCTTTGGGATCCCAGGATCAGCTGGGAAATGTGGCTGGGGAGACTGGACGTCTGCGCTGCTTCGACAGCTGACCCTGTGACCTGACTCCTGATCAGCTGCAGGAAAAAGGATGAACTTTAATAAAAAACGTTGTTTTGCTGCTAAATGTATTTAGAACAAAAAGCAATTAAATGTCTTTTTTGTAACAATGCTTCTAGACAATAAAGCTCATCCTGTTGGAGAGGCTGTTTATTTTCCTTTTAACCCTTTAAACCCTGACCCATAAAAAATATAAGAAAAGTCTCATTTAATTAATTGATTATTATTAGAAAATTATTATAGTGTAATTTTCTGCATCCTGGTATCTCTAAGGGGTCAGAAGACTATTAGATTGTGTCTAACAAGGTTTTGAGCAAAGTCATAAAGTGATGCAAAACATGTCAGAAACTTTGTGGACCCAATATATGTTGCCTCATTTGTAAGGAAAATGTTTGGGATAAACAGGAAGGTTGAGTATGTCAGTTGTTCCCATGAAAACCTTCCCAAACCCTCTTTGCTGATGCCAAACTGCCTTTTCTGTTTTCGAGTCTTGTATTGAACTTCTGGTACCTTTATTGCCACCTGCATAGCAGCAACTACCTTGATGCAGTGCTCAGTATGTCTCAGGTCCTGTTTGACTGATCTGGATGGGACAACTGCCACAGAGCAACTTCAAGTAGGAGTTCTGTATCGACAGGCTGCAAAATGAGCGTCCCAGGAAGGCAATACTACAAGAACACTGTTACCTTATTCTTTCAGCACTGAGAAATTTTAGGTGTTATTTTGCAGAGTTGCAATCAGAATATGCAGAATAATACATCTTCCTTTCCAGACAATTTGGAATAGACTGCCCCTTGCCAATCCCCAGTCTCTTAGGGCTGAAAGAAAACCCAGTATAAATGAATATATTTTAAATTGCCAATTTCATATTTCTTTAGACTTTAATCATCCAAACCAACAGACAACACAAAGCAAGAATCTGTTATGATGTGGTGGTTTGCTTTTTCCTTGGTTCTGGGTTCCTGTTTTATTTTGGTAGTATTTCCTGTTTGGTTCCCTTGTTTGTTTGTTTAGCTTTATTGATTTCCTGGTCATTGAGTTCACCTGCGTTCACTTAGTTAATTTGCTTCACCTGTTTCTTGTTTGGTTTTTCTGTGTATTTATACCCCTCGGTTTCAGTTGTGTTGGTTGGTTCATTGCCATTCTGTTAATTGTCATTCTGTCAGTTGTCATTTTGTTGCTCTGCCCTGGGAATAAACCTGAGTTCTGTAGACTGGCGCCCCGACTCCTGCATTTGGGTCCACCTCCCTCCAGCCACTGTAACAGAATGAACCAACCAAACGAGGACCCAGCGGAGATGATCACTCTCTTTGAATTTCTTCGTCGGGAGGCAGCCAAACACCTCCCGACCTACGAGCCTCTGGACCCAGACCCTCTCTGGACCTCGCGACGAAAGAGACACTCCAGGTGCCGTAAGCAAAAACCCCCAGTGAGCATGACGAGTGACGAACTGGTGGGAATGCTGCTGGGGCTGGACGAAGAACCGGAACCAGTCGACACTGAGGTCCAGTCGCGGTTCTGGGGAACCAGATTGGCTATCAAGCCACCAGCTCCACGGTCCACGTATCCAGTATCCCCGCCTGGTCCACGGTCTACGCCGCCCGCGTCCCAGCCCAGACCCACGTCTCCGGCGCTGCGGGCTCCCACGCCAGCGCACGTCTCCGGCGCTGCGGGCTCCCACGCCAGCGCACGTCTCCGGCGCTGCGGGCTCCCACGCCAGCGCCCGGGTCCACGTCTCCGGCGCTGCGGGCTCCCACGCCAGCGCCCGGGTCCACGTCTCCGGCGCTGCGGGCTCCCACGCCAGCGCCCGGGTCCACGTCTCCGGCGCTGCGGGCTCCCACGCCAGCGCCCGGGTCCACGTCTCCGGCGCTGCGGGCTCCCACGCCAGCGCCCAGAACCCGTCCGGCGCTGCGGGCTCCCACGCCAGCGCCCAGAACCCGTCCGGCGCTGCGGGCTCCCACGCCAGCGCCCAGAACCCGTCCGGCGCTGCGGGCTCCCACGCCAGCGCCCAGGGCTCGTCCGCATCCCTTGCTCCATGTTCCCGGGGGGGTCCCGGGACGGGACGCTCCTCCCTTGCTCCATGTTCCCGGGGGGGTCCCGGGACGGGACGCTCCTCCCTTGCTCCATGTTCCCGGGGGGGTCCCGGGACGGGACGCTCCTCCCTTGCTCCATGTTCCCGGGGGGGTCCCGGGACGGGACGCTCCTCCCTTGCTCCATGTTCCCGGGGGGGTCCCAGGACGGGACGCTCCTCCCTTGCTCCATGTTCCCGAGGGGGTCCCGGGTCGGGACGCTCCTCCTCTGTCCCGAGTTCCCGAGGGGGTCCCAGGTTGGGATTCTCCCCCACCGGCCCCAGCGCCAGCCCCGGTGTCCGAGGAGGAGGTCGCTCCTTCTCCTCTGTCTCCAGTGTCCGGCGAGGAGGTCGCTCCTTCTCCCCCGTTTCCAGTGTCCGGCGAGGAGGTCGCTCCTTCTCCTCTGTCTCCAGTGTCCGGCGAGGAGGTCGCTCCTTCTCCCCCGTTTCCAGTGTCCGGCGAGGAGGTCGCTCCTTCTCCCCCGTTTCCAGTGTCCGGCGAGGAGGTCGCTCCTTCTCCCCCGTTTCCAGTGTCCGGCGAGGAGGTCGCTCCTTCTCCCCCGTTTCCAGTGTCCGGCGAGGAGGTCGCTCCTTCTCCCCCGTCTCCAGTGTCCGGCGAGGAGGTCGCTCCTTCTCCCCCGTCTCCAGTGTCCGGCGAGGAGGTCGCTCCTTCTCCCCCGTCTCCAGTGTCCGGCGAGGAGGTCGCTCCTTCTCCCCCGTCTCCAGTGTCCGGCGAGGAGGTCGCTCCTTCTCCCCCGTCTCCAGTGTCCGGCGAGGAGGTCGCTCCTTCTCCCCCGTCTCCAGTGTCCGGCGAGGAGGTCGCTCCTTCTCCCCCGTCTCCAGTGTCCGGCGAGGAGGTCGCTCCTTCTCCCCCGTCTCCAGTGTCCGGCGAGGAGGTCGCTCCTTCTCCCCCGTCTCCAGTGTCCGGCGAGGAGGTCGCTCCTTCTCCCCCGTCTCCAGTGTCCGGCGAGGAGGTCGCTCCTTCTCCCCCGTCTCCAGTGTGCGGCGAGGAGGTCGCTCCTTCTCCCCCGTCTCCAGTGTGCGGCGAGGAGGTCGCTCCTTCTCCCCCGTCTCCAGTGTGCGGCGAGGAGGTCGCTCCTTCTCCCCCGCCTCCAGTGTGCGGCGAGGAGGTCGCTCCTTCTCCCCCGCCTCCAGTGTGCGGCGAGGAGGTCGCTCCTTCTCCCCCGCCTCCAGTGTGCGGCGAGGAGGTCGCTCCTTCTCCCCCGCCTCCAGTGTGCGGCGAGGAGGTCGCTCCTTCTCCCCCGCCTCCAGTGTGCGGCGAGGAGGTCGCTCCTTCTCCCCCGCCTCCAGTGTGCGGCGAGGAGGTCGCTCCTTCTCCCCCGCCTCCAGTGTGCGGCGAGGAGGTCGCTCCTTCTCCCCCGCCTCCAGTGTGCGGCGAGGAGGTCGCTCCTTCTCCCCCGCCTCCGGTGTCCAACGTGAGGGATCCAGAGCCGAGGCTGCCCCCGTCGTCTCGGCCTCCCGGCCGTCCTCCAGAACCTGGCCTGCCCCCGTCGTCTCGGCCTCCCGGCCGTCCTCCAGAACCTGGCCTGCCCTCGTCGTCTCGGCCTCCCGGCCGTCCTCCAGAACCTGGCCTGCCTTCGTCGTCTCGGCCTCCCGGCCGTCCTCCAGAGCTAGGCCCTTTGGACTCTTTCCCCGGCCCTGTGCCCGTGGACTTTGTTTTTTCCCCTGGTCCCTCCTCCGGGCCCCCTCCTCCCGCCCGTCTCGGGACTCTGGACGTTTTTGGGGCCATCCGGTGGCTGGCCCTTGAGGGGGGGGGGTACTGTTATGATGTGGTACTGTTATGATGTGGTGGTTTGCTTTTCCTTGGTTCTGGGTTCCTGTTTTATTTTGGTAGTATTTCCTGTTTGGTTCCCTTGTTTGTTTTTGTTTAGCTTTATTGATTTCCTGGTCATTGAGTTCACCTGCGTCCACTTAGTTAATTTGCTTCACCTGTTTCTTGTTTGGTTTTTCTGTGTATTTATACCCCTCGGTTTCAGTTGTGTTGGTTGGTTCATTGCCATTCTGTTAATTGTCATTCTGTCAGTTGTCATTTTGTTGCTCTGCCCTGGGAATAAACCTGAGTTCTGTAGACTGGCGCCCCGACTCCTGCATTTGGGTCCACCTCCCTCCAGCCACTGTAACAGAATCAATGACCGACTAAGATTTTTGGCACTGGCTGAGAAGATTTAACTATTTTTTTAATGAGTGCAACCCACACACTCATCTCTGCAGTTCATCACACAAATGCATTTTCCATAACAATATGACACCAGTCAAAAGGAAAAATAAAGAGGCTTTATAATATTTTTTGCTAAGAGGAATTATTACAACAAAGAAACCAATCAGACATAAATGTCCTTATTTGTGCTTTTTGCAATTTTCTCATCTTAAACTCACCAAGCAGTGAATTAGATGAAAAGATCCAAAACAATAAAGTTTTCTTAGAAACTTTATGATTGACTGTATGATTGACTGTAAAGAAATGATTTAAGTAACAAGTCCTAAATTTGAGTTGATTTGTTTTGTTCTACTTTTCTGCAGCATTATTACAAAGCAGTGTACTGTTCTATTCGCTGAACCTAACCTAGCAAAGATGGTTTTAATCTAAAACTTACACGGCTCGGCCATCCTGTGTACATAAGTGTTTGGCACAAACATACATTGCTGGTCAAGGAGGCGCCTGTTATAAAAACACACAAGTAGAAGCTCGGCTGCGGAGGCTCTACTGCTCCCTCTCAAGGCATCACGTCATGCATTCTTTCTGTTTTCACTCATTTTCTTGCTTTTTTTGCTGCCACAGCTTTGCCCCCTGAACACGACTTATAAAAGACATCTAGTGTCAGCCAATTATTTTAGACTTTGATGGTCATAAATCACGGCTGACCAATAAAAATGAAGACAGCCAAGTATAATATTCATGTGTGACTCCAACTGGATTGTAAATGAAGCCAGATGGGCTGGGGGAGTGCCACTGAACAGAGCTGGATCCCATCACTAAATGACTGTGTGTGTGTTTTCCCCTCGTGCACAAATTATGGCATCACCTCATTCAGCGGCATAAATCAAAGCCCAAGCTGTGATATGTGCAGGGCATCTCTTCATCTCATTACTAAGACAAATTCTCTGGCAGCCTTGGACGTGTGAACCCTGTTTGAATGGTTGATATTTCCATCAGTGTGTACTTCTGTAGCTGCAGCTATTTTGGAACAACTGTAAAGTCGTTCGTGTAATTTAAAGACATGCTTGGAGACGAAACAGACACTGGGGGTGAAACCTCATCAGGGATATCTGGAAACGTATTCAAGGAGGGGCTGATGTGTTGAGATCTGTGAGGACAGGGGGATGAAGGGGAGCAGGAGAAAAGAGGTTGAGGGCAGCAAAACAGAGAAAAGAGATCACACAAAAAGCACAATAGACAGGTTTGGACACTGACAAAGAAATGTTTGTGGGTTAACAGACATGCTGGTGGACAGTGATGGAGTTGTTTGGAAGCATTCTGATGCAGACTTACTGAGCTCTATATTTCCAGACGCACGATGATGGCCTTCGTTCTTCTGACTTGAGCAAAGAAGCAGACTTCTTCAAATCTGGATTTGCCATTTAGCGATAAGACCGGTTCTCCTGCTTAACAATGAATGGTTTCAAAATTTACAAAGGGAAGCTACAATATATTTAGTCTTCCATTGCTCTAACTAGAAGAAACTATGATAAAAAAGAATTGTTCTGGGTGGATTTACTTTATAGAAAAGACTTTAACATATGGTATTCTTGAATTTCTGAGGTGAAAGAGGCTTGGCCAAGCTAAATAAGATTTTCCTCCTCACAAGGCTAGACTACTTCATCAGTCGGTAATGAAACAACACAAGGTTTGAAAGACTGTTTTTTTGTTTCTTTTTTGCAGAGAATGATTCATGGCAGCAGTGAACAGTCTGACCTGTTATGCTTTCTGCATTATGCTCTCTGAGGGGGGAAGTACTCTCAAACTGTCACCTGATAAAAGGATGTTTCCAGTCGATATTTTGGCTTGTCGTTTCGAACTGAAGGTCATCAATATATGTCTGTGAAAGATGTGGGAGTACTGAACTCCAGCAAGGCTGCTGACAGCGCTGGTCAGCTGTCAGTCAAAGCCAGCAACATATTTTATGCAGTTTGTGCGCCGCAGGCAACATTCTCCGAGTCCCCACGTTGCTTCACTTAAACTTTTTTCCTTTGGGAACTGATTAGAGAATAGAAACCTGATTGTCTTGAGCCTGAGCCGTTCTTCTCGGGAACAATAAATCAATTTGTTGGTCTAATTTAAATTCAATGTACAAGACTGTTATCAGTCATTACAGGCCAATAAAGGTTTCAACATTCGTGGGGAATGTGGATTTCTTCAAGTTCTTCTTTAATTAAAAATATAGTTGATCCTTTTCTAATTAACCCTAAGGTGTAATCAGAGCTGAATTAAAAAAAACTCTTGTCATACTCAACATGTACTTCTGAAATATGCCAAAAGGATGAGATAATCTTTAGGAAGTGTTATTACCATAAATTTGATGTCTTTTTTAAAAAGATCTATCCCCATGGGCAAATACTGACATCTTACAAAGACAAAATTTGTGAAACTCGGATGATTTGATGGTATAAGACTTCCCTCTCCCCAGCCACATTTGCCAATTCTGCGGGGGGATCCCGAGGTGTTCCCAGGCCAGCCGAGAGATATAATCCCTCCAGCGTGTCCTGGGTCTTCCCCTGGGTCTCCTCCCAGAGGGACATGCCTGGAACACCTCACCAGGGAGGTCCAGGAGGCATCCTGACCAGATGCCCGAACCACCTCAACTGGCTCCTCTTGATGCAGAGGAGCAGCGGCTCTACTCTGAGCCCCTCCTGGATGAGCGAGCTCCTCACCCTATCTCTGAGGGAGAGCCCGGCCACCCTGCGGAGGAAACTCACTTCAGCCACCTGTAAGCAAGATCTCGTTCTTTCAGTCACGACCCACAGCTCATCACCACAGGTGAGGGTAGAAGCGTAGATCGACTGGTAAATTGAAAGCTTTGCCTTTTGGCTCAGTTCTTTCTTCACCACGACAGATCTGCTTAGAGTCCACACTACTGCAAACCAGACCCCGAGATATTTAAACTCCTCCACTTGAGGCAGGACCTAAATCCCGACCCGGAGAGGGCAAACCACCCTATTCAGTGTGAATCCCATGAATGACTTTATCACTATTTCTTGATCACAAACAGAAATTTGTGATATGACCTGCAGCAGTCGATTCACTGAGTTGTCGTGACTCATATAAACTAAATATTAAATAAGTATATATATATATTTTCAGTCTTCTTTTCCTTTTATGGAGTTTTAGTTTTCCTGTACTGTGACATTACTCTGATTACTTTGAGGAAAGAGCTTTTAAGAATCCCTGGAAATGTAGTTGCATGGTAATTTTCCACCATTCCTGTGGCGTGGGCCCCCAAAACGGGGATCTAATCCAACAGTTGAAGAAACAATGAGAACATTTCTGTGGACTGAAAACACCCGTCTTCATTGGCTGAAAATTCGTCTGCTACAACCCTGTTTTTTCAGGGCAGTTTTGAGACTTATCAAGCATGTTCTTTGCTACAATACACACACCATTTATCATGTACTCCAGGAATTGTCATGGTGGGCAACAGCAGGCGTCAAGTTGCTGACAAGTTATACATCTTCTGTATTTTGCTTGAAAGGAAGAGATGAGGAAACCAGAACAGATCTGTGTATTTGCCTGTATATGGGTGTATGCCCTCTCCTCCCTGCGTCTTTATGTAATTCTAAGTACAGCCATTTACAAGGAGATCTGCATGTGTCTGCCAACAGACATCCCAGTGTCTCGAAACAAGAACGCTGGCTCTCATGGAAAAACAAGAACATTAAAGAGGAGAGGACCTGGATCTTATCATTCAGTGGTTTAACACTGACCAGACCACCGCTCGTCAACTCCAGGCTGCAAATTAGGAGCTGGGAGCTGCCGACTGCACTTGTGACAAAGAGATGATGGAGAGCAGACGGGCTGGGCTGCTTCACAGCTCACATGGCCCCTGATACGAGAGGAATGCTCCCCGTGTATAGCCAGTAAGAGAGTGAAACTTTTCATCTGCTTCATTGAACCTGGGCAGGATTGTATTTCTACAACTTTTTCAAAACAAAATGTAAACAGTGTTAACTAAATTCAAAAACAAGTTTGTATTTAATAACAGTTTTATTAACATCACATTGTTCAGATGAGGGTACTTCTTTAAGTGGCATTTATTGTTGTTTTTCTTAAGGACCCTGTGACCCAGTAATGAATTGTGCCACAACTTTTCTGTGCATACCAGCCAACATATCAGTCTACCTGTGCTTACACAACTGTATATTGTGCCTTACGAGAATACAAGTCTGTCTGATGGCTGTTAAGTTCATAGCTGCACGCTCTTTAGAGATGACATCTTAAGCCAGAAAGAGATGCCATCAAAACATAAATAAATGATAATTGCTCAAGGGATTTGTTCTATTCAGAGATATCTGCACGTCAAACAGTGACAAAACAAAGTGTTTTTTATTTTTATTATTATTATAATGTTATTGTTTTTCTCAGGTAACCCAGTTGCTTTCTAACTTCTTGTTCTGAAATAAGTCGGAAGCATCCCAAAAAATCTCACACAAACACATACATGCAGCAGTCCTCACAGGTATAGGAATGGTAATCTATTATTTATACCCATATACTGTAATGCAATGAGCAACTTAGAGGTTGTAATTTTCAGTGCAGTCTTTGCCAACAGTATGTTTATGGCTGCCGACCGTCATCCTGTTGTGTCATTATTAAAACAAAGCTTAAAGTATGAAATACATTTGGCTATCCAACTTTCTATCAACCAAGACAACATGTCCTGAAATAAATCTTTTGAAAATGTGTCAAAAAAAGATATAAAATATAAAATTAAATTTTTTTTCTGTTTTAACTTTTTCTGTTAATGCTGTGTTAAATTGTTGTGCACAAGTTCTGACATATTCCAGAAGCATAATTATGTCATAAATAGTTTACGTACAGACTTGTAAGTATGTCTTCTATACCGCGTATGTCTTGTAAAACCTTGAAATTATATATATATGTATATATATATATATATATATATATATATATATATATATATATATATATATATATATATATATATATATATATATATATATAAAGAATGAATAGTTTAGTTAATCTCAACTTCCCCAAGTCTTGTGAAACCTAATTGTAACGCTTTTCTCAGTGTTTTATTGTGACAAAAAAACATGTCAGTCTAATGCCAACGAGGCACAATTTTGCCATTAAAGGGAAAAATTTGGATTTGAAGGTTTGAAATTTTGAGCATTAAAAGTTTTAACGTGTGGCAACATGGAGCAGTGTGCAGTAGTGGACAGCAGTGAGTCAGAGCTGTTGTGAGTTTGTAGGTTGTTGAAGTTTTAAAAACCTCAACCAGCCAAGGACAATAAATCCAACTTTCTTTTTTAGCAGGAAAATGACATGAAATTTGAATTATTTTATGTCACTTAAGAATGAAAACATCAAGAAATGAAAAGGCAGATCATCAGATGAAGAACAGCACATACTTAAACATTTTAACAGAATTAAATGTCAAACACATGGAAATAATGGTGTTTTTATGAATGCATTTGCATAATATTGTCATTAATTAATGAATAAATTTAATCACTGATTAAAGGTGGGTTATAAAATATTTAAAACCTGTAAATGTTGCATTACAAAACAAGCAACTCAAACCAATACAAACTGAAATTGGGACGTAACTTGGAGCAGTAAACTGTCCATCGCAGGAGAGCCAAAACAATGTGGACTCTAATCTTATCTATGTGGGAGGCCTTTTTCCCAAAGAATCTGCTTTCTTTGGTGGAGGAAAATCTGAGAACACACCTCAAGCTGAATGCTCTGAATAGCTCAGGGTCTTATGTGCTCAGTGATGAACGCGAGAATTGACCAAGTGCCACAACATTGGATTATGAAATGTACACAGAGGGCTTTGCATGGAAGTATGTCATTACGTTGCTAACTTTACATAGAAAATGTTGTGTTTTCTACTAATTCAATTTTAAAAGAGTCATAGATCATACTTTAAAGTACAACTGAAAGAAATTACTAGCTCATGCTCTTTAGTCAGTTATGCACACCGTAAGCTTACTTTCTGTTCATTGCAGATATTTTCGAGCATTTTTCAATTATGCGCTACTTTTCTGTAATCCGTAGATAGTATAGTATAGAGAATGAGTTGCAACTGCAATCTTACTAAATTAAAAGAGATCAAAAGAGATTCTGCAGTTCTGCTGGTCACTTTCAGGACTGTATTTTAAATTAAACAATCATATTTAAAAATTTTAAAAGCCTGGAAGCACATTATCTGGAACTTCATTTTAACTCCTTTAAATCAGAACCAGGTCCTCGAGGTGTGACCAATACTTTCAGTATCAGTGTATTATTAATGGTAAACTGACAGTACATATATAGTACAGTCCATTTAGCAATACAGTCTAGAATAATGCCTTCTGAAGTAATGGAAACATGACTGTCTGTATATATATTTGGAATATGTACATGGGTGTGTGTGTTTCAAGTGTGTATTTACTTAGCAAAGCAGGCTTGAATCCAGCCGCCCCTCACATGATCGTCTGTCTCCATTCCTTATCAACAGCACTTTGTCGTCCCGGCCTCCCTGTCGGTGCTGCGTGTCTGAACCACCTCTCAGCCTGATATCCAGCAGCCGCCTAAATACACCTGCACTCTGTCACACTGCAGCTGCTTTCGCCTGATCGCAATAATGAAGCACACCCTCGTGTTTTACCCAACCATAGTTATGTGAATAGTCACACATACCTCTAGATCATTTCTTTAAAATCTGATTAATTACATCTGAACAGTTTGCACTGAAATTCTTTGAGCTGGTTTTGAGAGAACTGTAAATCTTAAACTTAATCTCAACATTTTGCAGTTAATATCAACTGGATCAACGTGCAAACAAGGCAATTCATTAAGGTATCTGTATGCTGCAGCAACATATTGAACAATTAGGCAAAGCTGCACATCTCTCTGTTGAAACTGAGACTGATGACAGAAACAGGAAAACCATTATACTTAATTTGCATGCAGTACTTTCAAAGCTCAAGCTGTTTTTCTTCATTTGGACTTCAACCAGAAAATAGATTATATAATATAAAAATTTAATTTTGGACACAAATTTAACAGCAGTAGTTGGGAAACTTTGAATATATATAAACACACATATTAACACACACACGCATATAAATATATAGTAGTATAGTTAATCATAACACACACACACATTAAATTCATGTTTCACAGTTATTGTTGTGTAAATTTGTGCTAAAAGTTCTCATATATTTGAAGTGTTCGGGTAAATCACTAAATATTTATCTATGTTTTGTGTTGTCCATTAAACTGTAGGACAAAAACTTTATTATTTCCTGCTGCAAGTTTCTAAAATTCCTGCCCATCCACTTGTCAACAGTCACTCCACATCACCAACTTAATACAACACTTCTTGTATTTGGTTTCATGTGAAAAGTGCTTTATAAATAAATTTGGACATGATTTGCTTTATTTTATTGTGGCCATCGGGTCAATCTGTGCCAACACTCCTGTCCCTGATGCACAGAAATATATATATTTTCTCTCCTTTCCTTCATTCCCGTTGTGTTTTACTTTTCAGTTTTTTTTACTGTCTGGTTTTCATCATGTGAGCCTGCTGGCCACCAGGCCTGCAACAAGTTCATGCCCATTTATGCTCCCCAAATACGTAAATAGAAATGTCTGTTTTAAACGGTGTCATACGTCGCCACCCACATACTTACAAGTGTCTGCCATGGTTGGTAAGTCAATTCATACACTAGTCGGCAGTGATGGAGTCAGAGGTCAGTTCCGCATCCTGACTATCAGACGCCACATAGGAGGTAATGCAGCGCTGTAAAGTTATTTGCAGCCACCCAACCTGCCCAACACATTCACTCACCCTTTCTTTGAAAGCTCCATGTCATCTTTTTCTGCTTCTTCTTCACCCTGTTTCCATTTCTTCTCTGGTTTGTTCACATATGAGCTATACTGCTCAACATGGCCCTATCGGTGTGCAGTGGTACAGCTGAGGGCTGTTAAAGGACATGGTTGGTAAGTCCTTTAACAGGCCTGCTAGCCTGCCCTGAGGTTGCACTTGTCCAAAACCAAGTTCACTCTTTCCTTCAGCTCCATAAGAACAGAATGGAAAAAGCTGACTGCACAGATTAATAAAGATATATTTAAATTAATAACATAAAAATCAGGAAACTGTGATTAAAATTAAACTTTTCATAGCATAACATTAAAGCATTAGAGGTCAAAACCAGCAGGTTAAAGCGTCTTTGATCTATTGTGTCATATGGAAGAGTTCACGCCAGTTGGTCTGGGGGAATATAAGACGGGAAAGATTCTGTGTAGCGTTACATTAACTTTAAAGTGCTAAACTGCTAAGTTTTGCTATATAAACAATGAAAACAGCCATGTGGATCTTTTTCTCAGCGTTAAATTTAGCTCCTTTCTGCTCCCTTCACTGTCGTTATCCACAAGAGTGATGAACAAACCTCAAGAACCCACTGACAGCCTAATACTCCCAAAAACACTTTCCATAACCAGGCTTCTCTTTAAAATCAATCATCTCCCTCAAATCACTCTCCCATGCTTTTCCCATCAACCTCAGGTCCAACCATTTGTCAGTCTCTCATGCAAAGCCCTACACCATATAACCGCCGACAGATCTGAATGCAAGACAGGGGAACATACACAGGAGAGTTTAGCAAGTACTTTAACAGAGTCGGTGGAACAATAGCACGGTGTCCAAGATGTTGCTCTCCGCCCTCTGCACCTTCCCTGGCAAACAGAGAAAAGCGTGAGAGGCAGTAAGTGGTTTAAGACGTGCATGGTGAGGTGTGAGAAGAGCGTGCATCTGTGTGTGGGTAGAAGAGAAAGCCAGTCTAAAGTGTGTTCTGTGTTAAAGAAAGAATGATTGTTTACATTTTCTTTGTCTATCTACTTGTGAGTGCATTTATGTGTGTGTGCAAATATGTGCCTGCCAATGCATGTACACTTGTATGTGTGTGTTTGTGAAGGCGAGAGCGGCCTACATTGTGAAGGTTCAGCGCCAGCTGTGAGGACCATGTGGAGGAGGATGTATCAGGAGGTCAGGAGCTGGCAGCTGGCAGCTGGCAGGGAGGAAGAGAGTTAGTCCAGGGCTGTGTTTAGATGTTCCAGGCATTAGAAGACGCTTTAACACACAACTCAGAGATGTGTGTATCAGAGTGGAGTTTTAGAGAATAAAAAAGAAAGAGGGAACATTAGGTTGTAGGTGTGTCTGTTAAATCAGATAAGCATGAGCATGTATTAACATCAATAAATAAAATAAAAAAAACACTAACACACACACATGCATGCACACACACACACACACACACACACACACATGCTACAACCTCATAAGTGTTGTTCTCTGCTGAGAGTTGGCCTCCAGAGTCAGTGCACACGTCCAACATGAGTTTGTGGCAGAGCAGTCATTAACACCTTCACTGGATGTCTGGTTTTCCTCTGACACCACTGATGGCTTTGACCTCTAGAGACAAGAGGTCACTGATACGGTCACATGTGTTGTTTCCAGGACCCACATGACAACATCATATCTTGTCTGACAGAGGACATGACAATCTGGAGACTCTGTTGGCATGCTGCTCTGACTCAGAATACAACCTGTCTTCACAAATAGTTAGGTGCATGAGCTGTTGGATGATCACAGATTAGAAATTAGAAATTAGCCAAGCATGAAACAACATTAAACAACTCTATTTATGAGAATGATGGTGAGAACACAAATGACAGCAATGACGATCTACCTGAAAGAGCTATCAAGCAGAACCAAGGCAGTCCTGCTTTCATCTATGATTGTTACACAATATTGGTTTTTATTCAGCACAAACTCAAGTAAAAAACTTTCATTTGTCTTATTCACAGGAACTTTAAACATTTGTATTATTCATGAATAAAGAGATACTGTTATACAAAAACTATTATTCACCGTTCACTTACAAATAGTTGCAAATAATAAAATGTGGAATGTTGAACACTTCTATTAAACTTAATATGTTTAAATTACTAAGAAAAAAAACTTGAGAGAAGTCGGTAAAAGCTTGTCTAGACGACGGAAAAAAAAAATGAGACAATGGAAGAGCTGCTAAGCAAAGGTTTATAAAAATGGGTCATTTCACAACTACATTAATCGCTCAGATTACTGATCATTGGATACAGGAGATTGATAAGAAGAATCTGGTGGGAGTCTAATAAAGAAGTTAGTTTGTTATGGATTTGAACCGTCTGGTGTTAAATGGATTGAAAACTATTTTAGTAACTATATAATCTAATTTAATGATAGCTATTCTGAGGTGGACACGATGAGTTGTGGGGTGCCCCAGGGCAATTGTTTAGGACCACTTTTATTTTCTGTTTTCACAAATGACTTTCCACTTGTATTCAAACATGTGGCTATAGCAATTTATGCAGATGAAACAACATGAGGTTTATCAGAAAAAAATGTAATTCAATGTAATACTATGTTAAACAAGAGTTGAATTTAGTTATACAATTAAAAATAAATTAGTTATAAATGTATGTAAAACAAAATGTATGATGGTTGGGTCAAAATATTATCAAAAGGAGTCACCAACATTGTGCTTAACTATAGGAGAAAAATGTGGTCAAGAAGTAGAAGAAGTTCATTTATTAGTTGAAACTGTGGATAGTAAAATGTCTTGGAGACATTTTATAATAAGATAAATATATTGCAAAAAAATGGGTCAGAGTATGAGAATATTAAGAAGTTGCAAGAAATTCATTCTTCAGTTGCTTGTCAAATGATGAGCTCGTTAGCATTATCTTATTCAGATTATGCATCAGTTTTTTTGGTGAAGTACTGACAAAAAGAATTTACATAAACTGCAAGTTGCACATAATAAAGCTGCACAGATTGTTTTGGGTTGTCTATACAGAACTCATATAAGCACAATGCACAACAATTTGTCATGGTTCACTGCTAAATATAGATTAAAGTATTTTTTATTATCATTTATTCATAATGTTATAGAAACCAAAAGTCCTAAAATAATTTACAGGATATTGTCATTTTTTGCTGATCATCACAATTGTTGTATGAGACAAATGAGCGGGATGAGGCGCGCTCTGCCTTCAGGCAGAACGAATCAGTTTCAGCGAGCAGTGTTTTATCGAGTCCTGGTTGCATGGAATGGATTGCCAGGATTTCTGTTACTGGAAAATAATACAACCTGTTTTCAAAAGAAACTTAAACTTTTTTGTTTACAATACAGACATGATATTGAAAGTGTGTTGATAATATTGTTGTCTAGCTAGTTTAAAAAAGCTGTTTGTGAATGACTATTAATAGTGTTTTCTGGGTTTTATTTATTTATTTATTTCATTTTTTGCACTGGGCTGCTCTGTTTGTGTGTTTATATGTGATTGTGGGTGTATTGTGTATAAAATTGTTTCCAAATTTTATAATGAAATATAGAGGAGACCCCAGGAAGAATAGCTAGTGCTGTTTCAATTGGTAATGTGGATCTTAATAATACATTAAAATGAAATAAAATAAATAAACTGGTGAAATCCAGGCTCATGTTTTCAGCTCATATCTTAAACACAAAGTCAAAAAGGCCTCCAAGGATAATTGCTAAAGAAGACTCAATAACTGAAACAAAAGCACTTAAAGTAACTGATGCATACAAAACCTCCACAGACACAAAACAATACAGCGTGTGTGTGTTCTTTTAAAGGCAACAAAATAAAACTCATACAGAAACATTGTCTCATTTACAATAAAGCAGGGTTGAGGTGCAGTCATGCTGCTGGGTCATCACTGATTCTGGTAATGAAATCATTGTTTGCATCAAATAAATTATATTTAAAAAGTATTACCAAGAAATTTTAGAGCCATCGACGGAACAAGGTGTGAAGTGTGGGTCATTCCACAAGACCGGAACAAAACTTCCAGACTAACAGCTCACAGCTATGCTTCAAAAGAAAGAAAAAGACTGTATAAATTAAGAAGCAATTACTCCTGACCTAAAATTCAACTGACACACTTTAGAGATGGATAAAATCTGCTTTTGTCAAAGGGACTCCTCTAAACTCTAAGCTTGAGCTCTCTGCAACAAAAGATGGGCAGAAAGTGCCAGCAGACAGATTCAAGAAGTTTCTTGATGACTTAAAGAAACAGTTATCACTGTTGCCAAGGCTTCTGCAACCAAATATTAGGAAACATCTTGAATATTAGCCATTAAGAAATATCTTTTAAAACCTCACAAATCAAAGGATATTCCAATCAAACCGCCTTCAATCATTCCTGTCAGTCACTCCCTGAGGTGGATGCAATGTGTCTTACTCCATGATAAAGCTTCTGGCTGCTGGCAGGTCTGGAAATATGCTGCAACATCTGTGAAGCTACTTGGGGTCCTAACGTTTCACTCCGCTCCAAGCTAAAGCAAACAAGGGTAAACATATTGGGAAGGAATTAGGGGCATATTTGAGACAGGCTGTATTGTTAAGCCTTCACTGGTGACATGTCTGTTCCAGTATACAGAAAGCCTGACCTGGCAACCGCTTTCTGGACCCAGCAAACTCAGCCAAGATTTGGGAAGTACTGATTTAGTAAGGTCTGGAAGTTAGAACCATCCATCCATCAGTAACCACACTATTTATAAAGGCATTGTCAAGATTAATTTGAGTTTTGCTAAAGAAAAAAATGTGAAAACTGAAGAAAAACTAAATTGCTTAAAATGAAACCTCCTCACATTAGATGCCAACCAGTCAGATAAAGAAGTCAGATACAGAACTATCTATCTCGTCTTTCATTTACAAAAAACACACATACACACTCTTGCATATAAACACACGAACCAGCAGACAGACCGACACCTGCTCAGTTATTCATTTGCAAGCTGAAAAACTGAACAGACGTTGGCGTCTCCTTCCGGCACGGTGCCGGCCATGGTGGCAGCAGCAGTGGTTGGCGGCAGCCCGCTCATCATTCCACAAAACCCCGGCCAGATGTCCTAGAGCCCGGGAGGCAGGTGGGCTGGGACCCCCTCTGCTGCACCGCGATGATGCTGGCAGCTCTTCAGACCTGCTGGGTATAACCTTTAATTCACATGCTTTTCCTGGCACGGTGGGCTGAGGGGCTGCCATCTGCCCGGCCTGTTTGCTACAGAGAGAGAGAGAGAGAGAGAGAGGGATAAGGGAGAGAGACGGAGAGCAAACAAGATGGGGACAGAGAGTAGAAGTGTGTGTGTGTATATATGCGTGTCTGTTTGTGTGGGAGGTGAGGCTGTGCAGCAAATAGCTAAGCTGTCCAAAAGCCCCCACACGTTGTTTTGTTCTTGTGGTCCATCAGTCTAGTCCATGTGGCATGATGTACACACACATACACAAAACACACACAAACAATTTTAAAAAATCTTTAAAGAAGTTTTGACCCTAAACAAACTCGTTGGATCTTCGGGGAGTAAAACTTGGTTCTCACGTTGACAGGAAGTCCCCACCAGTTGATTTGTCAGGTTTTGATGCGTATCATGTCATTAAAACAAACGCACACATCCCAAATTACCTTGTTTTGAGGTTTAATATTTCAAACAGTGTTTCTCAAACACTACACAACAGGCTACATGTTTCCTTTAGGGTACTTGGACACACTCCATGAGGTACATTAGAAACTACAAGAACGGAAATAATTTGTTCTTTCAGATCTGACTTCAGCTTGTGTTATGAAGTGAGTCAGTACATGTGTTCAGCATTATTACACATGTGCGGAAATTTACATTTATGTACATTTAAACCAACATCCAGATCTTGGAAATGTACTCTTATTAATTGTAAAGGGAAATACTGTGTTTTTCACCAGCAGATTCCTGTGATTAAGAGTTTCTTAAAATTATTTTTGACCTACAAACTGTAATGCACAAGTAAATGATTCATATAAAAGTTAAATAAGTATGTAACATTAAAGGAAAAAAGATTAAGATATTACTAATATAAAAGAGAGATACATATAATACATTATAAAGTATGCTGAATATATATCAAATTTAAAAAAATCTGAATATATATAAACTTGATTACTTTTATAAATTAATTTCAAATCATTTTTATGTTTGTTTTGTTCATTTCCATTTATTTTATAAAACATTATATTTGACATTTTTAGATATTAAATAGACATAAAAAATATAAAATAAGATAAATGAAAATAAAATCTGTTTATAAATACAATAAAATAATGTAACTGTGTGAAAGTTTTCTTTAAATGATCCCTTTCTTTATCAAGTAATGTCAGCTTTCTTGTAACATTTTCCAATAGGATAGATCAACATCTTGATAATATACTTGTCAATAAAACAACTAGGGATATCAGGAGGTTATTGTTTAAAAGTCGGTGTTTCTAGGTTATATATTTACAGATTATTTTACTTGTCTGGCCGACTGGAGAGCAAATTCTTCTGAATGTGGCTCCTGAATTAAAATGCAAATTGATACCTCTGAGTTAGGGGAAGTGGCTGAAAATGTTTTTTTAGGGGGTTACAATGTTGAAAAAGTTTTAAGAATCCTCGATTCAAAGAATTCTGAAACACACATGCTAGGACACTGGCCTTTACAAAAAGCCTGAAATGTGTCCTAGTGATGGCTGAGCAGCATATCGAAGAACAGCACAGAAATCTGCAGAGCCTCCTTCCAGCTGATTGTAATAAAGATGCTGCAAACAGAAATTACTTCAGTATTCACAAAGGAAGGTCATAGCTGCTTGTTTCAGAAGAGACGTCATCAATCTTCACCACAGCTAATCTATAAGTCGTCACCAAGCATGGCAGCAGTCATCCTGACAGTCTGCAGAAAAATGCAGATTGGCCGTTGCAGAATGACTGGACACTGCTAAATTTTGTAGGAAGTCATGTGAAAGAGGCTGTGAGTTTAACAATAGGAGCAAGAGCCACTGAAACTTTTATTTTATGTTTTCCAACCACTGGTGGAAGAAGTATAATTGTCAGGACTACTGGATCACAAATTAAGCAATCAAACAAATTTTATTCTTTGTAACCAGTCTAAGATTGGGAAGGTACCCTAACTACCCTAACCCCCCGGTTTCCCAGTTAAAGACAACATAAGGTTTTAAAATCCCGTCACCAACCATGCGGTAGTGGATTTTAAAATAGAAAACATCTAAACACAAGATGAGGAGTGACTATGACTGTCTATAACTGCCTGTTGGAGTGCCCCTTTTAAATGGCCAAATATGTGTGCCTTCTTGCCGCAGCGATGGAAAAACGATGGAGATTGAAAGGATGCTTTTGCTACCTGCCAGTCCAATGAGGCGACCATAGCTAAGGATTGGCTATTGGGGTATTTACACCTCGCTAGCAGACATGAAGTCCTTTTGTCCCAAAGAGTAAATCTCTGGCCTTGTTTGGGCTAAGATTGGTTCCACAGGTGTACCTTGGTGGAGGTTTTCAGACTTATCATTGCAGTGACAGTGTTGGGCAAGTATTTGCCCAACACAATGAGGACTTTGACCGCAGGCCCTGGTGCGAAACCGAATTCACACACATGATACTGTATAGCTTCCATCAGAGAGAGGTACCACCCACTCCCTGCTATGATTTACAAAGAAATGAAATTGCTCCTTTCTTCTATGCAAAAGAATCATGAGGGAGAATTGTAGAAATCAGGCTGGTTAGCAGAACCACTCATCTCTTTACAGAGCTTCTGGTTGTCTGGGCTAACTGAATCATGTACCTGGGCAACTTCTATAACAGAATTCTCCCTCAGGGACAACTGCAATTCTTGTGGTCCATGAACATCTACTACATCAACGTGGTACAGTCTCTCTTTCTGTTGGGTTTATTCTCAACATCTTGCTGGGGGTTGACCAGCATTTGGTCGACTAGACTGTCATGAAACACAGTCTGGTCTGTCATTCTGAGGTGACATGGCTGCAGTAGGACAAAATCAACACAAACTAGGTGTACAACAGGTTCTGTGACAGATGAAGGGTCTTCTGAAGGTCTTCATCACTTTCATGAGTACAACCTGTTCATGCCCACCCTTCTCTGACTACTTTGTACAACCAAAATAATACTGTCTG
Source organism: Telmatherina bonti (assembly GCF_933228915.1). NCBI lineage: Eukaryota > Metazoa > Chordata > Actinopteri > Atheriniformes > Telmatherinidae > Telmatherina > Telmatherina bonti. Next base: position 20,748,609 of record NC_136617.1, on the reverse strand, counting down.
ATCCTAAAATACACAAGGGTCTGTAATACAGATGTTGCACAACTTCTCTTTTTCCTGTCCGTTTGGCTCTGTGTGCCTTACCACCCTCTTTCCCCTAATAACAACTGTAAGGCCCCAGTTTTCTTATCATACTTTTGCTTATTTTGTGCGGCTGCATTGTGGGAGTTTGTTTTGATAATCTTTCATCCACCCACCTATGTGGTGCCGTTCTGGATGAGGGCCTACAAGATGAGAAAAAACACAGCAAAACAACAAAAACTGGGACTTTACATTAAAAAGAAAAAAAAAAAAAAAAAACCTGTCAAATAAGAGCTAACAAACCACTGCATTTAAAAAAAAAAAAAAAAAAAATTTAAATATGTAACAAAACATTACAAGAAGAAAAATATTGAATTAATTCCTTTTTTTCATGTGTTTGATGCATCGCTGGGCTTTCAACCTCACAGCCAGTGTTATTTATAATGTCTAAAGATGAAAAGATTAAAGCAGTTGATCATGACATGCTCTCTTGACAACTGAAAGTAGAAACATTGCACCAGGAATGATCATTGCTGCTGGATGATTCAGATCTAGAAATAGTTGGTATCACAACATTTTTTGTCACACTTGTCTTTGTAGTTGTCCCTGTCTGAGTCAAATCTTCCACATGAAAGTTTGAAATAAATCTTGTCTGTGTTTTTTTTTTTTTTTTTTTTTTTTCTTTTATGCCGGCTCCAGAGGTTATTGAGGTTTTTGTTTGTTTGTTTTTTTTTTTTTAAAAAACAAGTAAAAGAAAAACATTCTGTTGGAGGAGTAGAGAGAAAAATAGAGTGAGTCTCTTCATTTAATTTGAAGAAATCAAATGAGGAGAAAAGATGATAAAGGCAAAGAGGAAGAGAGGGAGTCAGACAGACTGAGAGCAGAGAGGAGATGAATGATGAGCAATATGCAACGCATATGAAAAATAATGAATAGAAAGAAAATGCTAGAAATAGAAGAAAGGGAAGAAGCGGAGAAAAAAAAGACAGAAGAGGGAGAAAGGAAGAGAGGTGCTGCAGAGAAGCAGCCACAGGCCTGCTGTGTGGTGCATGGCGGAGACTCATCATTCAGCTAATTATGATCAGGCTTTTCCCTGCAGGCACGGCAGCACTGGAAATGGAAAGTCTTTGTTCTCGTACACCCCAATGGAAGCGATGGGGCATGGCGCCATGCAGATGAGATGTGTGTACAAACATGTATGTGCGTATACAGACACACACACTTGAACACAAGCAAGCATGCCACCTCATTAACACTGCACGCACGCGCTGTGCTCACTCCCACACTTGTGTAGGTTAAGAACACGAACACACACTCACCATTCACACCACACTTCTCTATTAATGCATGTTGCCATCCATGTGTGCATTCCTTTGCACATAAACACACACCCACACACACACACACATCTCACTCTCACTCATAATCATTCAAGACCACACATACACACACAAAAGCCCAGGGAATCATACACAAACATTATCAGATTCAGGGTTTCACCAAGTATGCACTGGGACATTATTATGATACTATCAATTAAGTTTGCACCTACTGAGCCAAGTTATCCATCTCTACGATGGAAAACAAGCCTCTTTTAGAAAGACCAGCAGGGTATTTAATTAGAAAAGTGAAAAACTAAAAGATTTATGTGCAACAAGGACTGGAGAGGATCTGAAAAGTAAATTCTCATTTTGTTTTAATTACCAGGCCATTTGTGCCAACTTCGATTAAATTAAAAAATTTATATTTTGAACTAAGTTTTACCATCATGATGGCAGCTACCTGTCAGAACCACACCGTGATGTTCGTGCCCACTCAACAGCTTTATTAAAAGCCAAACAACAACCTGCTCACATGCAAAACACACATCTGTGTGTCAGAAGACAACACAGCACTGCTCACATACGGCAAATCCATCATGTGGTAAAAATGTAAGTCCAGCCTTTACATGATGGTGACAGTTGATGGGAAGGATGATCGAGCACAGATTGATGCTAAAAGAACAAATAATCTAATGTTTGTTCAACAGTTTGTGTGACTGTTTTCTCACATTCTGTGTCTACTCCTCTGTGGAGGCATTTGGACAGTTCCTGTCTGTAAATTCACATTTCCATACTGTTAAACTCATTTATTTTTACACTGTGCTTGAAGCACCATAGCTTACATCTGCCACTATCAATACCTCAGGAGCAAACTCTAGAAATCACTTCAGAGTCCTTACATTGAAGTTAATTACATGTCATGCCCCCCCAGAAATGTATTTTTCATCTCTTTTATTATTCTGAGTTTACACAGACATTTAATTTGTTTTGTTCTAACTTTTGTAACTTGGAATAAAAAACTGTAGTAGTTTGCATCAACGCAGAAGCGTGTCTTATATGGTTCATTGGAAAAGTTAAGAGGTCAGACAAACTTTGCAGGAATGTACCTCCATTGCAGTCACTTTCCTTTAAATATTTATGACAGATTAAGGAGTAGCAAAGTTCTTCCTAATGGAGGATTTAATTTTGGGAAAGACTTGAATAGCATATTCAGAGAGGAAAGGAAATAGCTTGAGGTAAAACATGTAAAACTATATTGCGTTGAGAGCAATGACAGCTGCTCTGTTCAACCGAGCACCACTAAGAGGAGGGACACCGAATGTGTCAGAGTGACGATCTAGACTGATTCGTGGTGGATGTTTTTTTTTTTTTTTTTTTTTTTGTGAGAAATAAGTTCAACACTTTCAGTGGAGATAGTTGTATTGAAGTCGTAGTGAAAAGGGAGCTGGGTTTGTCCAACATAATACTGCTGGTAAACTTCACTTTGGTGTTCACTTCACCTAAACTCATTTCAGTGATCAGGAACATTGATGATGGGCTTACTAAGATACTCGTTCCATTGAAATCAAAGGAAAGCATATTTACTTTCATTTAAAGTCAGTGTAACATACTGTCAAACAAAAGAAAAAGAAAAAAAAATGACGTATGGTTGTTCGTGAACACATTTTTGTGTGAAGTCTTCAATTGCAGCCCCTTGGCAGCCGCTGAAGATCTCTTGGCATGGCTCTGCACCACTCTCTGTCTCCTCTCTCTTGTTTACAGCACAAACACATCTGCCTTTCACGCATAAGTGGCTCCTCAGTGTTGTGTGATGGTAAATGACACCCCGCCCCCACCCCCACAACTACTCACAGAGGTATGTATCCCAGAATAATGTCCCCAAAGCTGAGAGGACTTGGTAAAAATGGTTCGCTTGTGCTGTTCCACATTGGATGACACTGAAAATGTTCAGGATCCCCCCCACACACACTGAACAGGACTGTGTCTGCAACTTTTGTCTCCTGGTGTGTAACTTCTGTTTTAGCTTTCAAAGGACAGAAAGGACATACGTAAGACTACTTGTATAAGAAATAATAATCAACACAGACAAACACACACACTCATCATCTCATTGTATGCAGGGGACATAGTGTGTTGCGCATAACTGATGAACTGAAATGTTTTTGCTTGACAAAAATAGATGCTGCATCCCAATAAAACGTATTTTGGTGAGATTTTTCAGGATCACAACATTTATAAACTTTTCACATTTTACATTTTACAATTTTACATCAAAACTTATCTCATTATTCCATAAGGAGGGCTCAACTTTTTTTTTTTTAATTTGGGTGACAACTTTATCCTACCTAACCCTTTACATGCAACAGGAATCATTCTATCTGGACTAAGTTATATTAATGCATTACTAGCATGCGTGCCGTTTGCCGTCACATTTGCAGTCAGGTAGGCATGCACAAAATAGGTTAAATGAATAGAGGTTATTATGACTCAGTTCATTTCAGTTCTTTCGTCACTGGCTCAAAAACAGAAAACAAAATTTTATTTAAAAAAAAAAACAACAACAAAATGTTTTGCTTTAGCTGATCTGCCCCTACTTAGAGTAGCATTATGCTGTCAAACCGTCCCTGTATGGGTGGCATTTAGATTCTGTTAGTCAAACTCCAGGCAGTCTGTCTTACGCATTTAACTGAAGAGCAGCACAGTCTAGCTGGTATTTCATGATGAGATGCTGCTGAGAGTTCCTTCCAGCAAGTTCTTCTTTCTCTGCAGTGGATTTCTGAGGCACAGTGTAGCTGTGTAAAGTTTGGATGAATGAAAATGTTTGAAATGTCAAGAAAATGAGCAGTAAAATGTGTTCGTATCAGACAGACAGACAGACAGACAGACAGACAGACAGACAGACAGATAGACAGATAGATAGATAGATAGATAGATAGATAGATAGATAGATAGATAGATAGATAGATAGATAGATAGATCTTGATTGGAGGAATTATATGCCATAATTTTTTTGTTATCATTATTGTTTCAAACATGCTAACAGGCTAAACAGGTTCATTAATTCAGCTTAACTCCATTTGTTGTTGAAGAAATGATGAAGCTTGAAGTGCTTTTCTGGTTTTATTCCTGGACAAAACCATAATTCTTGACAGCTTAGAAAAAGTATACATTGGATATTTAGTCCCTTTGAATGAAGTCTTGACAACATAAAAAGCACATAGTTGGGAAGACAAAGACAACAGTTATTTATTTGTTTTTTTTTATTTATTCATTAGCTTTAAAAGGGTGCTATTATGGTATTTCAAGTTTTCTGAGCTTTCTACAGTGTTACAGTGTTGAATCCTCATCAGACATGTGAACGGCACTGTAATTTATCACCTAAACGCATGTTTGAGTTTGAGTTTGAGTTCCAGCACACTCTCCGTTCGGTTTCCATGGCGAAGAAAAATGCGTCGATTTAGAGTTTTTTTCTTCTTCAAAATCCTTCTGACGTCCCGGGGGATAAGGTTCGGTTGCTGTTTTCCACTTCGTTTTCAGGGTCTGACTCTGGTTCCAACATGTAGGGCTGTATGCTATGTGTTGACATTGTAGTTTGTTTTTTTATTGAGTTCATATTAGCCTAATCCTTCTGTTTATGAGACGTTACAATGACGGCGAAAGCAGTTGCGGTGCGCGCTCCCGATGTAGTGCAGTGGCGGGAGGCGGGGCTTAATGCGGAAGAGTCTCAATCCACTCGTTTTGCCCACAGGCTGATCTGACAGCCTACGGAGAGGGTCGGTCTGAAGTAAATAAAGCGATTTGTGACAATAACTCGATCAATCCCAGCCCTTCTTGTCTCAGAAATAAAAATAAATCAGCCTGAAATGCACAGAATAGTTCCACTTTAATGACACTTGTTTAGATAAACTACATTTCAGGATTATATATGTGTTTACGTAAGCTAATGATAAGCTACCTTTTCCCAGACTATTCCGAGAATGTGCCTAACTTTTCTGGAATTGTAAATCTCTGCATGTTTGAGTTGATGCTCCATGAAGGAATTGCAAAGTAAAACAATACTATAGCATGCAGAGTTAGCGTGTTAGGTTTTGCAGAAGTAATAGCAGCCCTAATAGATATTAGCTGTAACGTAAGAACTTAGACATCACAAGTAAAAAGGCGTTTTGGATTGACAACAGTTCGTGTTTGATACTACTTGATATTTAACCGTGAATTAAATGAATTTATATTGCATGTAGTACAGAAATCGGCTGAGTTTTAACTGCTTTGTAGTGTGAAGGGGAAGAAAAGTTCTTAGAGATTAATCATTTTAATTCTGACCTTGAATGTATTTAAAGGTCTCTCATGCTGAGTTGATTGTATTTTCACATAACTGCCAAGTTATGGTATATAATCAGTGTATTTATTGTCAGTGTAAAGAAACAGCTTTACAGTTACACGGATAATAAACCTCAAACAGATATTTACGTCTAGTCCAGCTCCTAAGATCCTCCCTCATGTGTGTCTGAAGCCACACTTCTAGATCAACCAAAACGATAAGGGTGATGCTGAACTCACATTAACTCAGATATGAACAAAAACTTTGATTTAATGATGATAAAATCTTAGAATAGTTTATTTTCAAGGTTTGTTTTCAATTATAAACCTCTTGATTGACTCACAAAATGTGAAAACATTGTGTTCTTCCAACAATAAGAACTACTTCAGTTGGAGTTTGAGTGGATGCTGATTTCCTCAGCAAACCTTGACAAACTTTTAAACACTAAGCTTTGCAAAAGTGGTTTTAAGTGAGTCTGTGATATGTAACTTCAGCTCGGGCGTTGCACATACAGTTTTTTAAGTGAGTGTTCAATGCTTTCTTTGATGATTTTTCACATATCTTTCAGGTTTCCTAGGTTACCCACTTGCTTGATAAATGAATACACTTCTCTACTTCTTGTATTTTTTTTTTTTTTTTATCAAGGTCTCTCAGTCAAAGCAGCAACTTTACAATTCTGAAATAAAACTAAATTAAATTAACCCCCTACCAAGAGTTCAGTTTCACATGAACATAAGCATTTAGCTCTTTGTGACTTCAGTGTCATTACATTTACACTTCCATTCATCAAGCAACCGTAAGGACTTTGCATAGCTGTAAGAAACAATTGCAAGTGTGTAATTTCAGACAAATGCAGCAGCATCAACGTGCCGTAAGTGGAAGAGAAATGATGTCACTTTAGTTGGTCAGGCTTTCTGAGAAAGCTTCTCAACGTCCATCACCCTTCCTTCTTCTCAGAAATACACCTCAACAGACAGCCTGAAAGCTTTGGATGACCACATTGTAAGCCAACTCCCCTTTAACCCAACTAACCAGATAGTTAAGTAGTTGGCCTTAGAACAAACCAGGCAGTCAGGAAGCCGGTGCAGTCAAGCATCTCCTTCAAGCTGCCAACTCTCAGCTCCCTCCCAGTAGCTGCAATGTGGGATTGTTTACAGCTCTTTTTATAGTCCAGTGAATAAGCCCTTATTTTCTCCCAATCTACCCCTGCTGGGAGAGCCAGCCCAGACAGTGGGAAGTAGCTCTGGGAAGTCGTAATTATATTTGGCAACGTGTTCAGAACCGCGCACGCACACACACTCGTACACAAACACATTCATGCAAAAATGAAAACACAAACAACTGAAGAAAAGTGTTTAATTTTCATCCCTGGCGTATTTGTAAGGACCTCTGTAAAACAAGGTGTCCTCACAAACACACACAACCGATGAGTGCTTATCTGCAGATAAGCAGCAGCAGCAGCGCTGTGCACACAACACATCGCAGAAGAGCCGGTGTACACATCGGCGAGGGGCGTGAGACTATCCTGCAGCTTTACAGCTCTGCTTGACCTGATCTCCCACTCTGCCTGAAACATATGTTTAACAAGCACCATGACACACTTGGCTAAGCCTCTCCAAGGCATGAGGTGACAGTAAAAGATCAAGGGATATATGACAGCTGCATATCTTTTGCCAGATTTTGCGTGTTGCTTTTTATATAAACTGTACGAAGTGCCAACTGTTACACATGTTGTTTCAGAAAGCTCTTTTGAAAGTTTCATTTGTTTCTTTTTATTCTGAAGTTACATTTAATATTGTGCGCCAGCAGCGATAGTCCAGAACTATTTGGACAGTGACTCCAGAGGTTATTTCTTCTTCAGCTGAAGCAGGGGGATCTGATTCAAAGTGTGGCAGACAAAGCAACTCTCAGTACAGCTGAATAAGGGTGTACTTGTCTGCAAAAATGAGATAAATCATCAGAGTGATGGTGGAAAGATGAGGAATAGCCAAATAAAAAGTCACCTTGTGACATCGGCAACTTAAAAAGTAACGGAAATCCATATTAGACATTGTCTGGTCCTAAAGCAGAACACTCAATACCAAAACTGCTCTAGATATGCTCATCGCTGTGTTATTGCAGACAAGTAGCTCTGCGTACTGCTGATAGTTTGGTAATGTTAACATATGTGTGAATGGAAAATCATTTCACAATGCTTTGAAAGACCTGCAGCAGATCTTCATTTCTCATTTTAAGAATGAATTTTTTTTTTTTTTAATTTGATGAGTTGATGAGTTGATGGATGCTCCTGTCTGATCTGTGTTACTCTGGCTGCAGATTAAACTAATATTTTTAGAAGTATGCTGAGCTCCACATTCTCGGGTAAACAAAGGGAGGATGTGTAAATATGACATAATTCCTTCCTTTGCAGTGTCGTTCTGCCTTTCAGAGAAACAACTGAATGGGATTAATAAGTCTCCACATGTGCCAAAGAACATTTTGAGCGGAGGCTAAAGCTCCAGCTGAAAATAGCTTGGAACTATAACTGGATAAAACAGATTTTCTGTGTTCTGCCTCTGGTTTTCCTGCAGTCTGTACATTTGCCTTAACAAGAACGTCGGCTAACATTAAGCAGAAGTAGATTAAATACAACAACAAATACAGGCAACATCTTCAGTAATGTTTTGTATATTCAACTAATGCTTTCTTTACACAATAGAAAAGATGTGTTTATTTATTTATTTTTTATTTTTTTTTATTGAAACTTATTAGTAATATATTAATGTGGACATAAATTGTGTGTTTGACAGTTATTTATGCAGATTTTTTACTTTTTATAAAGGTAATCTTATAACTTGAGTGTAGAGACACAATCTTAAAGTCAGAATTCAAAGTCAGTGCAAGCCGAACAAGCAAAAATACAAACCAACATGTGATCAGCTTCGCATTCGTCAGAGCTGCAGGCACAGAAAGAATTAGGAAACCAGGAAACCGATTCATCTGGGTGTTGGTGTCAGGGTTTATCACAGCAACACATTCCTTTCTAATTTTAATTAAACATAGACAAACTTTTTGTTTGTTTGTTCTTCGTTGGTGCTCTACCTAAAGGACGGTGCGAAATAGAAATAAAAAAAAAAGAAATGACTATGATTTTTATATGAGCTTTTTATATAAGTTAAACACAAAATTATTATTGTGGCTGAACTTAACATGGAAATAAAGGAGCTAAAAGAGACAGAAAACAAGAAGTCCAGTTGTCTGTAAACACAACAGAAAGATGTGGAAATATCTTCTAACTGCATCTACGACACGACCATCACTGTCAGTGAGTCAAAAGACGCCTCATGCATGCATCCGTGTTGCTGAAACAGGAGCATTTAATAACCTGGGATGAGAGCAGCCCAATGGTGACGTTAAATGATCAGTTGAATACCGAGTGATTTAATCATGATGTTAATGGATTCAGCACCTCATTGATACAAGCTGACAGTCTGTTTTCATGCCTCAAAATATTCCCCTAAAAGAAGTTTTATTCTGGAAACAAAGAAACAATTTGAAGGAGCATCAGCTGAACGGATTATGTATCATTTATAAAAACAACACATATGTCTGTAATGCAGTGCAAGAAACTGAGGCTTGATCATCTTCTGGAATTTATTAGTTATTTATCAAATATGCAGAAATAAATCTGTGTTTTAAGTTTCCCACTGAAAAATGTACCAGTAACCACTTAAGCAAACGGGAATTTAAGTATGTAATATTAAGTTTCAGAATCATAAGTAAATAAACATTGCCTTCGAGGGTATGTCTGCCAACAAACAGATCATAGATCAGTTCAAGTCAAATAAACTGACAGGTTAAACAAACTAAACTGCTTTGAAATAAAATCAAAACCCCTCATTGCAGATATTAAATAACGAGTCACCTTCCAGCTGAGTTAACACAGTAAAACTGTGCGACTGCGTTCTGCAGACAATGCAGCCAAGCTTTTGCCACAACAAGCAGATACTTTCTGACTATGATTGATGTCCAGCATCCATTTATCCCGACTGCCTCTGGGGAAAGTTTGGAAAGTAGCAGCAGAAAGAGGGGCTGGTGTCAACAGTGATGTTCAACTCTATCAGTGCAAAAAATCAATAAGCTAAACATCTACTTCTGTAACTTTAGTTCCCTTAGACGCGTCACTCATAACCTCTGTGGCTTAACACTGACTTTTCACTTAATTATCCACTGTAATTCGCCATGAATGTGCACATACAGAGTAAGTTATATCGTGCACAGTCCCAAAAACACCTTCACACAAACTGTTGGACTCAGGTTTTCAATATGAGTCACACAATAGCTTCTCCAACATTCGCAGTGTTTTAACTTCATTCTTCACTAAATCAGTCTAACCCTTCTTCCTCTCAGTATAACTGCATGTAATTGTTTAAGTAAGCAGCCTGAATTCTAACATCCAGGGTACATGCACGATTGCAATGTAAGCAAAACATTTAATTACTGTAGCGAGCTATAAAATATTCAGCTATGGATGGTGGGATGTCTTGATTACTGAATCACTGCTTCCCAGAGCCTGAATGAGGGGGAATTATTGGCAGACATGTTCAAAATTTCATAACTTTGCATTTGTATAAACTCGGGAACATAAGCATCCCTACATAAAAAAGAACCATTTATGTCTACAGATGGCGCAGTCTGGCTTCCACAGTCATCCAAGAAGTAAAGGATAAGTCGTCAGAGCCTCATTTATAATTTTGTTACATTAAGTCACTGAATGCAACATGCTGCATCTTGAAAGAAATGTTGTTTTTAAAAAAGTCTTATATCGAATCCAAAGTTCGTCACATGTTAAATAATTGAATTAAGTGTGCAGTTGAACCGAACTGTCTTCTTTATTTTAAAGTCGGTGTGTATGTCATTATCATGACAAAAAGATGATCATCCATAGTGACATGAACACAGCTAAAACCACACATTAAACACAATAACTAGAAGCAACAAATACAAGTAATAAAGGTTCTCGGCTGAGTGTTTTAGAAAAAGAGGTATTTGGATGAGTTAACTTCAGGCGTGTGGGGGAGTCAGGGGATAACTGTGCAGGGGATGCACCCTGATTCACCCTGGCACTGACTAGTGTCGAGGTCTGGGATCTGTCTGCCTCACCCCTGTTTTACACTATCAGTGGTAGTGGGAGGGGAGGTGGGGTCAGGGCAAGGTGCATGTGTGGAAGGGGGAGGGGGACTATTTGTGTATATTAAGGGCAGTATTTTGTGAGAAATAAAACAATGTGGGGGTTGGGTAAAGTGAAGAGAAGAGGGAACATGGCAGGGAACTGTGCATGTGTTGAGACTGTTCAGGAAGGTTGGAGGAGCGACACAAGGAGAGAAGGCAATGTGGGGGAAAAAACATGCTTTTTTTCTTTGTTTGTTTTCTCAAAGCTCATCTTTGAATTTAGGTAAAATTTGGTTTCTTCTCTCTCAAGATGCCAGATTCAGGCGTATATTAGCCTTGTCTCCCTTTGTCCCTTTCTGAAGAATGACTGCTCTCTGATGAGGCTGCAGCGGCCACTAGATGGATCCATCAAAGCCTGGTTTTCACCAAATAGTCCAGTTTGGTGAGAGACTGGACAAAACAGTAGGGTATGCTTAGTTTTTGAATTTTCACATCTGATCCAAGCCATGTTATTTTTTTGGACCCTGGGGTCCAAATTTCACCAAATCGACTCTAAAGGGTGGAGCTTCACACATGGCGTTTGATACAATGCAATGCACTGATTGGTCCAAAGAGCTGTTGCTACTGGTGCAACTCAGTAATAAAAAAAAAAAAGCAGAAAGAGCACTATGTTTAAAAACAAAACAGATTTCTGTTGCTGTTTAAAGCGGCATATTTCTATGTACATTAACGGCGATGGTGTTGATGAAGACGATTACGGTGGTTATGATGATAACGACTATGTTTTTCCCCCTTATGTCTGTTTGTATCAGATGTGTGTCACTTTTTCTCTGGGTTTTCTTGTTCTGTTTCTATTTCTTTTTTATTCTTTTTAGTTTGTTTTCACTTTTGTTGTTCATGCTTTTAATGTTTTATTTAAATCGTCTTGAGTTGTAGATATGTGAGATATACATAAACCTGCCTTGTGTTGTCACATGACAAGAAAAAAAAACCCCCAGAAACTGGAGGATGTCCATCTTTGTCATCCTTTCTTTCTATGGTGCGTTCTTCTTCGGTAGAGTCCAGGGAAGGTGTCACATCTCTGTCGCATGATTATGTTGCTGATGCATTTATCACTATCCAGTCAATACGCCCCCTAACGGTACATTTGGCTGTGAAAACATAGAGTTCCTAAACCAAACCATTCTGTCCAGAAGCCGGCCTGTGCTGGAAATGGGAGTGTGCCACTGGTCCTGCGTCAGGTCATATATTTCTTCCATTTTACCTGTTTCCTTTAAGTATAGCATTTTTAATCTGCTGTTGACAGTTGCTTTCTTTTTAGGTCTTACACCGCCTTTATCTGCACTTCAGTTGTTCATTTTTTTCTGTTTTTAAGGACACACTACACACAATGCTGAGGTTTGCTAAGTTTTAAGCTACTATCTCCTCAGCAGTCAACCTTGCCGGAGAAAACGAGCATTCTGTGACAAAGTCAGTATATCATTATTAACCAGAGTTTATTTTGGGATGGGTGGTAATTTATCAGTCTCTGAGCACTTTTATTTTTAGGAATGAAAATGTGAGGACGAATGTGAAACAACATTTTTAAACTATGAAGAAACACATTATAAGTGCTTTTTTTTTTTTAACCAACCAGCACTGAATGCTTTTGGCATGCTGCATAAACTTCATTATTATTATTTTTTTATTTAGGTTAAGTTTAGGTTCAGAAAGTTTATTTGAACATTATGACAAATCTAAAAACATTCTTATACAAGATATTGTTTTTCTGTCACAAAATATTATATGTGAGGAACATGTAGTTGTTGTGTGAGCTTGTTATAAAGTCCAGCTGCCTCACTGTTGGAGGAAAGATAATTGAAATGAGAAAGCTACCAAAATTGAGTGGAGGATGAAGCATGTCCTATAGTCTTCATTCTGCCTTTTTTAACTACTGAAAAAAAAAACATCCAAACATACATTACATTACATTATGTAAATATGAGTGTGGTGAGAGAAGCTGAAGCTGGGTAGATTGGGACTTCTGAGAGTGACAACCAAGATGAACCCAAGATCAGCTCAACTACCAACCATAGCGTTTGTGTAAGAAGCAAAAAAAAAAAAAAAGAAAGAAAAAAAAAAAAAAAGGAGCGATAGAAAGATAAAAAGGAAAAAAAGCCACTGATGTATAGTCTCTAATCCCATCATTAAAAATAAGTCTGGCACAGAGAGGTATCATCCACACTCAGATAGTTCTCTCTGATGTGAATTAAATTTAATGACACAGTGTCTGTGTGGTGTAAGAAATGTCCGTCAGGCCAAGACTGGTATTAGACCAGTCTGTATAAATACCAATTTTGCCCCAAGCCCATTAGCTTGCTGTCTCTTCCCCTCTCACACCCACTAGAAGTGTGTTTATTGCAAAGAAAGATTTACAGAAGGGAAATGCAAAAACAGGAAGTCTTTTTCCTCACTGGTTTAAAGTGGAGACACCTGTTTAAATGGTCGTGTTCCATAATGTTCTACTGGGACCAGACAGCAGCCTGTCCTGCGATAGATTTTTTTTAAATTTTTTTTACATGCCTTCTTTGAGACACATTTACTGATGACACATTGTAAGCAGCTTTGTGGGTTTCAGGGCTCAGAGTGTACAGCCAGCAGAATTTCTGAACTTCCCGTGGAGAATGGCATTTAACATTAAAACCCTAACAGTAGTTTTCCTTCGCTAAAGATAGTTGGATGTTTATCTTGTATTTTACAACATAGACAGTAAAAAGTATAAAAAATTTACATAATTGCACATTTATTAGGAGTTTTTTGGTAAAAAAAAAAAAAAAAAAAAAAAAAAAAAAGAAAGAAAGGATGATATTTATGGTGTTTATTCTATTTTATATTATTTGCATTCTTTTATTTTTGTCTTCTTTTTTTTTTTTTTTTTAGCTAATTTAGTGGTCTGCCTCCTTAAGTTTAATTCAAGGTGTGAGCTAATGTTTTGTTGATACGTCGCTGCTGTTGGTTGAATGATGAATATCTCAAATGTGACACTGTTAAATATCTGTTTACAATTGAAAAATACCTTCAAATGCTGCAGATATTTCAGTTCAAACAAAGTTTTGCTGCTTTACACAGAAAAGTAGCAGCTTGGTTAAAAAGAGTGCATGTTAAAGTTGTTAAAAGCTGTTTATATCTCAAGTTTCTACATAATTATAGCAAAAATGATTCAAGAATTAATATTTACAACATATAATGCCACATTTATATATACAACTTCAAAGGCAGATTTAAAAAAAAAAAAAATCCATGCACTGACTTTTATCTAAGTGGCTTGCATGAAAACATGCCTGAACTGGGATAAATGTCCTCTGTGTGACCACCATTATGGGGTAGAGTTTTTGGTAGAAACTGTCCAAAGAGAGCTGCGTAGATTTAAAAAGAAAAAAAAAAAAAAAAGTTGTTTCGCTGAATAGCACTCTTATTTTCTCCCCATCTGAACTGACTGGCTGAATGTGATCTGCCCTGACCTCTGCTGATCCTTAGCTCAAGAAACGACAAGAAAGATAAAGACTGGACAGTGGTGAAAATAGAGAATGTAGTGTGTCAAACAGAGGAGAGGGGGAGAGGGAGAAAGGACAAAGAAAGGACATGTGTGTGAGTGCCTACTTGCCTTTTGGCCCTGGGTTATAAGTCCTGTGACTCTCATCTCAGCTGAAAAAGAAATAAATAAAAATAAACACACGGAAGACGATGAAGACTCTCTTTCCACCTTAGGCTTCAAGGAGCTACTCTGTCTTTCACTTGTAGCTTCATCCGAATTCATAAACAGAAATCAGTTTATGAGACCACTCCTACAGACATGGTGAGTAATGGAGGACCAAAGTCGGACAATACTTGTATGTTAAATATATAAATACATATACATACAGTGGCTTGCAAAAGTATTCATAACCTTGAACTTTTCTACATTTTGACACATCACACATCACGAAAAAAAATATATTTGATTGGATTTTTTTTTTGTGAAAGGCTTCTGGCAAACTGCAAACAGGACTTTTTATGGTTTTCTTTTAACAATGGCTTTCTTTTTGCCACTCTTCCACAAAGGCCAGATATGTGGAGTGCATGCCGAATAGCTGTCCTGTGGGCAGATTCCCATACCTGAGCTGTGGATCTCTGCAGTTCGTCCAGAGTCACCATGAGCCTCTTGGCTGCATCTCTTGACAGTGCTCTCCGAGCTCGGCCTGTACGGCTTAGGCTGACGGCTGAGTTTTGGTCGGTTTGCAGTCGTGGCGAACTCTTTCCATGTCCGGATAATGGATTGAACAGTGAACAGCTCTGTGAGATGTTCAAAGCTTAGGAAATCTTTTCATAATCTAACCCTGTTTTAAACTTCTCTGCAACTTCATCTCTGACCTGCCTGGTGTGTTCCTTGGACTTCATGGTCCGTTTGCTCCCCAACATTCTCTTAACAAACCTCTGAGACATTGGACAGATGTATTTGTACTGACATTAGATTACATACAGGTGTACTCTATTTAGTCATTAGGCTTACATTCAGTCATTCAGCAGTCATCAGGAAACTTGGCGATTGGTTGCACTCAGAGGAAAGGGGGCTGAATACTTTTGCACACTTCAATTTGCTGTTTTTTGTTTGTGGAAAAAAAAAAAGAAAATCATGTGTAATTTATATTGTACTTCCCAATTGTGTGACATTTTGTGTTGGTTTTTCACATCAAATTCCAATAAAATATATTGATGTTTGTGGCGTGTAGTGTGTAATTAATTAATAGGCTAATAGTTTTGAGAATGACAGTCTGATGAATCCCGCTTTAAATACGGCAACTATGTTCGAGCTGGTTGTACCTGTGTCATGTGATTTCAGTTCAGCTTTGTTTCATTCAGCAAGGGAACAACAGAACAAAAAGGAAAAATGAACAGAAAGATTGATGGCTGCTGTCGCCAAAATGGCAACGCTACAAATCATATTAAACCTTCACTGTAAAGTAGGCAAGTTTAACCGCTGATGTCGCTAATAAGTTGTTCTTTTGGGGTTTGCCATCTTGCTCAGACTAACCTGATGCCTGTGACACTGGAACATGAAGGAACGGCCAGTTGCTTCAATCTACATCTAGGATTAGACATGAAGGTGCTCATTATGTAGGTTACCTGATTCCTAAACAAGTCAGGAATTAGCCGGGGAGCACAAATGTTTTCAGTGGCAAGAAGGAAACTCAACAGGATCTAAAGGGGGAGGACACGGTTGTCTCCCCCCGCATTAATTTTGTGATCATATCAGCTATCAGTTGATATTCTGAGGACTGATCTCTCAGCGATCTGCCTCTTTATGTACAGTTCAATATGTAAGCAGTATTATCAAGAATATAAAAACCTCCCTTTTCACCAAGCTGTTTCCTGTCAGATTCAAACCAGTGTGTACTTTTGTCACAGCAGCAAATGGAAAGATGGCTTTGGTTGCCTCTCATTGTTCTTTTTGTTATACCTTTTGTCTTCTTAACCATAAAGCAGACTAGTTTCCCTGTTTGTTAAACAGATTTTCCTATTAATTTCATTCACATTGTACAATTATCTATCACCTGCCTTAGGTAACTTTTCATTTACTGTTAATATTTTTGCACCGCTGACATTGTTTGGCAATTTCTGTAATTTCCAAAACAACACAGTAATTACAAAGATAGACGATCTTTAGTGATGGATGTGCAGGTTGTCCATGCAGAGAAGCAATGCTTGTGTTTGAATTTTGAACAAAACCAAAACCTCCATGCACGCCTGCACACTCTGATTGGTAAATACTGTTATCAGCAGCTATTTGTTTATTTAGAACCTGCTAGCGGATATGAAATTGCTTTATTTAGATCCTGTAGTTTTATAGTTTGTCTTTTTCAAAACTACAATAATCTCAAAAAGGTTGTTTTCTGTTAATTAGCAATAATAGATCAACAAACCTGCAAGCCTACTGGGTGACAGATGCACAACTCTAGATAATTATGTTCTAAATAAATAGTTTTAAATAATGTAAATTAGACTATTTCCTAAACTTTACGTTGAGCCATCTCTGACTAAACAGTCACACTCACCATTGTGTTACCTGTGTGTGCACATCACTGCTTGCCTACTCTCTGGAACAGTGATTCACTGAAGGAGGAGGAGGGACTCGAGATCGTCTTACTTATTGCACTAAACACCACAACCATCCTCAAGCACAGAAAGAAACCGTGTTGATGTTATTCCCTCAGGTAATTCCACTCTCACTGATGCATGGCCAAACGCACCATTCAGGGAAACTCAGCATCTACGTTCCCTGTTAGCTCTCAGGATTTCTCAACATTTTCACACACAACAAAGCACAAAGCTTGTAATTAGCCAAAACGGGGAGGAAAAATAGAAAAAGAAACAAACTATTTTGCACATATACATACATACATATATATATATATATATATATATATATATATATATATATATATACATATACATATATATATACACATACATATATGTTCATGCACAGTGTATTTAAACTTACAGATTGCTGACGTGTTTTGCTTATTTAGAGTCTAGTCAGCTCTGTTGCATGGAAAACTATGCGATTTAAACAGACAAGCTGGTGGCCAAATCTGACATCTGTTTCTTAGGCTCATTTACTGAGAGCTCAGAAGCCTCTGATGCACACTGCAGCTTTAGCTGGCATGATGAACCACACTCAAAAGACAAAACAGATGCCTAAACAATCAGTTTTCCAGAGGTAACCACTAGTTATTAACCTAATGTGCAAACAGAGTCTTCAATGCACATTCCGTTATTTATCTATTTTTTTCTAGTGTGTAAAAAGACTCTCTGGTAAATCTATATCAAATGACTCCAAGTGAGATGGTTTACTCAGGGTGTTGAGTCTCCCGGGAACTGTAGGATAGAATGTCAGCTGCTACTTCCTCCTTCAGCCAGGAACAGGAACTGGCTGTTTTCCAGTGTGATCCTGTGTGAATCTGTGTATGTGTGTGCTGTCAGACAGAGGACTGGGCAACAAGCCCAGGTGCAGCCAAGCCCAGGTGTTCCTCTGTGAAGAACACAATGAGCGTGTGCAAACATGGAGGGACAGACAGGCAAATGGCAAGGGATTGGTATCAGAGTGCACACCTGTTGAGCACCTGTCCTTTCCGCTCATCCACACTGCTTATAGATTAAACAATTGGAGATACACACACACACACACAAAACATTCAAATAGTTCAACGCTGCCCAAATCTAAATCCTTAAGAACTATTATCCTGCAGCTTTTAGATGTGTCCCTTCTCCAACACACCTGAATCAAACGAGTGGCTTGTTACCAGTCGTCTGCAGAGCTGATGAGGGAAACCAGTCATTTGATTCCAGTGTGTTGGAGAAAGCCCTGCGATGGACTGGCGACCTGTCCAGGGTGTACCCTGCCTGTCATCCAAAGACTGCTGGGATAGGCTCCAGCTCCCCCGCCACCCTTAATGGGACTAGGGGGTTCGGTTAATCGATGAATGAATGAATGTTGGACAAAGGACACATCAAAAAGCTGCAGGGTAGCCGCGCTGGAGGACAGAATGTGGACACCTCTGAAACATCCAGTACTTGCTCATTTACATTTTTTTTTAATCTTCACATACTCTAACAGTACAATGACGGTGTCAGCACGAAGAAGCTCTGTTTATTTTCTCTCTCAACGCTGACAAGCTTCCTTCGACTTTTGAGTCTCTGTAACTTTTTCTGTCACTCCCCCCATCTACCCTCTCTGCCTTCCTCTGATCTCCCACTGAGTTCTACAGTCTCTGTGTCATTAGGCAGCGCATCAGGGATTAAGAGGGCGATGGGAGGATGTGATTCGGAGGAGAATCCTCTAAGTCTGGCATTACCACACACCTCACAAAGCACGGGGGAGTTTTTAATCCACCACACAGCACAATCCTGCTAATGCATTCATATCAGACACAGAGACAACTAAGGTCGGCTGAGAATTAGACATTGAAAGTATTACAGTCAAGCTCAGCGCTGACATGCTTGTTTTTAACTTCAAAGCAGATCCCTGCATTGTGTCTGGTTGTGCATTCGATGTGAAAACAAAGATCTGTATGCAGCAATGCAGAACCTTTAGCAGACCACATGCACATCTTTACAGCAAAAGTCTTCTGAATGGTCAAATTTAGATTTTTTTTTGTGCACATTTGAAAATGTATTTGCAAAGTTCCGAAACATGTTTTAGCGGAAATTAAAATTCAGCTTAAACTACACACATATTGTAGTTTGTCTCCTTCGTTCCAGAGTGCATAAATATTCTTCAAATTCATATTTTAACCTTATGTAGTTTCAATAAATCACCTCACAGTGCATTTTTCTAGCAAACAAACATTTGCAATTTATATTTACAGCTTTTTATTACTATATTGGAGGCAATGTCTTTCTTGGGGGTATGTAGAGATGTGGAGGGGCTGGGGACTGGCCCAACAAACTGGAAGAAGAGCCTACAGGTGACCTCCAGTCACACCTGGGATAGGCTCGATCTTCACGATGAATATTCACAGGTGTTAAAAAAACAAACAAACAGTAATTTAATTTTAAGAAATAATAAAGGAAAATCAATGAACAGTTTTAGTTTAGTTTATTGAAAAAATTCTCAATGCTGTCATATTTTACATCAATTTGTTCAAATAAAATTGGAACAAAATCTTTTGACAGTTAGAAGCCAATTATAATTTCTATTCTGCTTTTGAAATTGTTCATTTTTCCTGTATTTTTGAAATTATTTATCTATATGTCATTTATTGATTTTATTCCAATGCATTTCTTTTTATCATTCATCTGAATAATTTCCTTTTTGATTTGCTTTAAAATCAGTTTCTACGTTTCCATATATTTTTGTCAGCCTTTTCATATATTCAAAGAAATATTTATTATTTCTTGGGACTTTGGTCCTTTCAAAAATCCCAACAAACATGAACTGGTGAAACTGACAAAAGGATGGATTATCATTATTGCCCTCTGACTCTGTTTGTATGGAGTTTCTTATACAGCGACGATCTACATATTTGAATTTTCTGATGCAGAAGTGCAGAGACAGAGAGAAATATTCAGCGTTGAAGCAAATCATTGAGAGAGGGCAGAAAAAGTGTGACGGTGGAGAGGGATGGGGTGGAGGAGACATTATGTGTGAGACTAGCAGTGGTACTTTGTGACATGCATCATCAGTCCTGTCTTCTCACCATATCTCCCTAATGGGAGCACAGCCGTCTGAATGTTTGTGTGCAGATGTGTGTGTGTGTGTGTGTGTGAGGGAAAGATGAGCCTCACTGTCTGAGTGACTTGTAGAGAATTTGTGTGTGTATGTGAGTGTGTGTGGGTGTCTGATAGAGATAGGGACTAAATGAGCTTCTGGAGGGACTGACCCTCCTCACTTCTCACCGATCCGTCAGAGAGACTGAGCGCTTCACTGGAGCATGGCCACAGGCGCGGTGATGAATACTGAAAATACCACAGACACACAATTTGGAGAAAGGTCTCTGAAACATTCACATACACAAACATTCACACACATACACATATATATATATATATATATATATATATACACATACATATACACACTACCAGTCAAAAGTTTGGACACTCCTTCAACACTGAATTTATTGAGAAGTGTGTCCAAACTTTTGACTGGTAGTGTATATATGAGAAAGAAAAAAAAAAACTGACAGAAATAAAAACATAATAATAAATGAAGGTCATTGTGCATTTGTGTTCACATGACATCACGACAGAAAATGTGACATATGTTGATGTCAAAGGAAAATAACATGCAAGCCAAACCCAGCAAACTGAGTATATGTGCCGTCTGGTTCACCAGCAGTCATAATTATGATTCATGTTTTGGTAAACAGTCATGCATGTATGATAACGTTTCTGTTGCCTTAAGTGTGGGAAAGTGGAGCTCATCTCACGTGTGTGTGAGTGGGTGCAAATGCAAGTTTCAGGCTAAGTATAATTACTCTTGGTGACATACCTTACATGACTAATGAGCAAAATTTGGGTGTGAGGCATCGAGTTCATTTGTCACAGGATGGTAGGTAAAACTTCAGCTGCCGTGGAATGCTGCTCAGGTCATGCTAAATGCTCACACAATGCTGCTGCGTGATTAATTCCCTGCACAAACACAAGTCTACACAGCGTGTTTGCCCCGCCGACAACTGGCACAGAAAAGTGACGACATGTAATGATGCCGTGCTATAAACAGAGTACTAAAAATATATACTTTTTTTTAATGAGCTCATGAGTCAGTTTTGCTGTAATAACAGCTCAGCTCACTGATGTGCAAAAAGATAGTTCACACTTAAATTTAGAGCAAAAATGTAGCCAATAAATTGAACACTTGCTCCTGGATAGAACACAGCTGTATAGATCTCTGCATTACAGCAGCCTAGAAAATATAATGCTGGGCCTTTATCCTGCAAAAGTAAATCTGCACATGAATTATTTATCCAGTTACTTTTAAGATTCAGCATAATGACTACATCCACAGTTAACAGTTAAAAATAGAGCATCAAGTATGAGAAGCATAAAACTTTACTAGCAAGAATTACCGCGGGTTCTGGTTGGATGAGCTGTCATTATGGTTTAATAGAAACTGCTTATATTATTTTTAAAAAAATGCAATTAACATAATCTCTTTGCTCGGCTAATAGCTGTGAGCTCTCTGCAGCCAGTAAAAGACTTTTGTCTTATCTTTTGTTCTCTCTTACCCCGATCATATCTTCCTGCCTTTCCCTGCTGAATCAGCCACGGTGAATTCCCAAACCGGTTGGTGTGTTTACATCAGTTTGCTCGTGTGTGACACGGTGCCTAACGCGAAACTCGGCTGCAACATCATGCAGCGTCATGTAGTTGTATAGTGCACATTTTAGGCTTGTGATAGCTCCGGTGCATGTAAGAGGTGTCGCTGTAGCATCATACAAGTCTGGAACGCAGAGTTTTAAGCTCAGAATGTCTCCAAACATTTTAAAGATGATTTATAAAAAAAAATAAAAAAAATCCACTCATATTATGAAGCTTTTTAAAATTCTTTATTTTTATTAATATTTCCTTCTATTTAATACATCAATACAAAAAAACAAAAGATAATTCATCCCACATTGTTCAGCGACATCCTAACAAACCACTAAAATGTTTATACACCCTGAAAACAAATCTAGTAACAGCACTGACAATTTAAAAAAAAAAAAAAAAAAGAAAAAAAATACATGCATCTCATCTTTCCAAACAGAAGATTGAAGGATATGTCAGGCTCTCAGATCTCCTCCATTACTCCGATGTCAAGGCTCCTGTAGCAGGTAATGGTGACCTTTTAGATAACAGGTGTCATGTATGAAGGTCTATTAGGCCAGGCTTTCTATTGTTACAAGTGAGCGATTGGCAGCGTTGGAGGAGGGGGTCTGACTATACGGAGGCGAGATAAAAAGCCACAGGGTGAGGGTACGGGTGCATGCTTATCATAATGGTTTCTTTGACATGTAGTCTTTTACGAGAGGTCGGGAGGGCATGGGAGAAAAGATGAGAAAAAGCAGAAGCCGAAAGCTCCGAAATCTGTCTCACATTTCAGGAATCATATCGGCGACGGGACACAAACAGGCACAGAAGGAAAACAAAAAACAGAAAAACAGGAACAAATAAAGACAAAAAAAAAGAGACTTGTGTAATATGTGACACTCAGCAAAAGAAAAAAAAGGAATACTCATATATATATGCGTGTATTCACAACCGCTTTTTATTGGTTTAACAGTGATTCATATTGCTTTTGCTGTGCACTGAATGGAAATGAAAAGCAATCACAGCAAGAAAAAAGAAGGAAATAAAGTCACTGCAAACTGGCGATAATAAAAAGCCCTTGACTCTGTACTCTTTTGCAAACGATTAATCTGTGAAAGAGTGGAAGCACTTTAGCTTAAATGGCTTATAGGTCAGCTCTCGCACCTTGTCCGCCTGCCGCATAAAAGAGTGAAGCAGCACAGAAAGAAACGCTGATAAACCTTCATCTTCTCTGATGAGAGGCGTCACATTGTCATTAAGAAAGCAACAATACGAGCGTGATGGAAAAACATTCCTACGTTCCCAGTGACAAAGCGTGAGCTCGGAGCTATTCAGTCGTCACTCATCTCCATAAATTACATTCAGATGAAAAGAAGCAGATCATATTTACAATGATTTTCCCGAGAATGTGTGTGTTCATGCTGCATGCATGTGCAGCAGGTGCAGTCCGTTGCTCAGTATTCTGCACACATGCTCGGTCAGGACGAGGGCTTTGGGGATTTTAATCTCACACTTTAGGTTTGTGTGCTGGAATGTGTTTGTCTGAATGTGACGCGAGCAGCGGCAGATTTACATTTTTCTATTAGTGGGGAAAACAGTGGGACGTGACGGTGCAGAATATGATTAAAAGAGCTTCATCTCAACTGTGTTTTGGATTACTTGTGTAAAAACGGGCTTGTCTGCGTTGAAAGGAGAACGTGCAGCAGAATTATAACCGAGGTCGCTTGTTTGTCAAAACATCATCCATCGTTATCTAGTGGAAGTGTTCATAGTCGCTGAGCTTTTGCGCTCATTATATTCCATCACACTGTTTTCATTTGCTGTCGTCAAGTTCAACAAAGAAAAACATTCATATGATTCATCAGGTATAAAACATTATCATTAAAAAAAAAAAAAGACCACTAGACTGCATTGACCATCCCCAAACAGTACCGTTTGTTCTGGAGCTGAACAGATACATCATGTTCCCCTCTCTTGTAGTTTCCGCAGCAACTTCTTAGTCCATGTCCACATCCAGGTTGATCTCCGTGCTCAGGTTCAAGTAGAAGAAGGCGTAAACACACAGCACAAAGAAAAGGATTGCTGCGATGACCAGGAATGCATCCTGAGAAAGGAACAGGAGGAAAAGGTGAAGATTCTGCATAATATCAGCTTTCCAGTTAAAACGACTGCCGTGTGTCTGAAAGACTTTTCTTTCACTGAATTTAAAGTGCTTTTGTCCTTTTTTTTAAACTTAGATTTATGATGTCTGCATTTGCAAAGTTTTAAGTGTCTGTCCTTTCATTGTCTTTACAGCATTTGAAAAACAAATTATGCTTATTTTATTTTTTTTTTTTATTCAAATATTTGGATGAATCTGCAAATGTAGCACCATTATCTCAGACCAAGACAAACAGGTAAAACCGGAGGTCTTCAGAAACTCACGGAAAGCTGCATCTCAGGAAAATTTCCCTTCAAATCTCTTATGTTCTGAAGCCTTTTGACTAACTGTTAATTTCTTATTTTGCCTTATTATATAACTTAACAAACCACGTCATGTGTGTGGTTTTACCTACAATAGCTGTCAATGAGCTGCTTCTCAGGCAGGAGGGAGAGAAATTTTAGGGGTTTGCCAAATTTTTGTAAGGACAACACACACACACAAAAAAAAAATAGCCTACATTTATCAGATAAGTTTAGGATTTTTATAGATTAAACTTGTCCTAAAGGAATTATTCCGAGGTCACCAAAAACCCAAAGGACAGCTATTCAAGATTTTTCTTGTTTAGGTGGAAGAAATGTTTGTTTTATTGTATTTTTCTGTAAAGGTTTTGTATATATTCATCACTATCAACTTACTGAAATTCACATCTCTGAAGCAAACAGAGCCTGTTCAGGGAAACAGTATAAAAAAGGCACAAAGCAGCGCTGCAGGAAGCTTCTAAATTTCTCAGCTAAATTATTGTTATTATGCAGAACTGATATAAGGTGCAACCAGACTTATTAGCCAAATGGCTGCGTTGTGATTTAAAATCATTTGCTGCTTTCAGTTAAACAAGAAAAGTGCTGATAATTTCTAGTGTTTTTAATTATAGTTTCATAATTTACATTTTTATTAGTTCCTGATTAAAAAAAAAAAAAGCATTTAATTGACAAATATAAATTTCCAATATTTCATCCCAGTTTGGTTTTACTGCATTGTCCGTATGCATGAGTGACAAAGATTGTGATGTTTTTCTGTCCGTATCCGGTCCGAAAG
The DNA here is from genome assembly GCF_933228915.1 of Telmatherina bonti. Classification (NCBI taxonomy): domain Eukaryota; kingdom Metazoa; phylum Chordata; class Actinopteri; order Atheriniformes; family Telmatherinidae; genus Telmatherina; species Telmatherina bonti. The sequence continues at coordinate 20,723,750 of NC_136617.1, read as the reverse complement.
ACTCACCAAAGATAGATATATAACCTAATAAGATGCCAAAACATTATAGCCCCTTATACAACTGGTCAACTTCTCGTGATGAAACAGACCGGAGCGTGTTACGGAGGGAATTCTGTGGTGAAATCTGAGGATGAATAAACAGATTTGACTTGCAAGCTCAAGACCCATTTAAACATCTCCTTAATCGCTGAGCGCAGTCATCAGATGGTGAAATATGGCTCTTCATGAGTTATTTAAACATCCTAACATTTGAAATTAGTGTTTTTTTCTGTTCACAAGCTTCAAATGAAATTTATTTAGCCAGAACAACTTTCTTAATGTGAAGTCTTTTAGTCTCTAAATAAAACTTGTTCTGCTCTGTAAGCGCCATTTAAATATAACTTTACCTTTTACATGTTGTTATAAAACACAGAGAAATAAATAGGTTATTTATTGATTTTTTTTAATTTTTTTTTTAAAGAGTGCTGGTTTTACACAATGGAGAACATTAATAAGGTACCACCACATCTACAGCATTAGCAGAAAAGAAGATAAATAAACTAAATATATTCAAATTAGTATTCTGTTTATGTTTGTTCAAAACATATCTGTTCATATCTGAATAATGTATTCATATTCATTTATTCCCCTATTTTCCACATGACTGCAGGTGAACAAAAATGCTGCGTCACCCACTTCAAGTCAACATTTCACTATTATTTTGCAGTTAGACTGAGGAGCTTTATTCTCAGTTTAAACTGTAGCGAAGTTAACATCAATGCAAACTCAAGCTCGGATTATTCTTCAAACGATTTGACAAACAAGCTATTCTGTCTGAGAGGTTGGTTGCCCCCACCGTCATCAGAATGTAAAACATTCATAAATATTAATGGATATTATTTTACTCATTTTTATCTTAAAATTAACGTTATTCTTTATACATGTCAAACTGTTAGCTGATGAGTATCTATCAATCTCTCGGGTGGCAAAAATTGGTATTTAATCTAGGTTTTGTGCAATTTGTCCTCACAAGGTATAAATAATGCTCATACAAAAGACAGTTTCTGAGTCATCACTTTTAATTATTTTAGTGACTTCAGAGTTCTTTGTTCTGGTGTGTGTCACAGTGTAGATAAAATATTTGGTCCACAGCACTTCCCGCGAAGCTGCACCCTGCATTTGCAGGTCTTTTCTGTTTTTGCAGCTCATTTCTATATGTGCAGCTTTTTATTTTTCTGTATTTGTATTATATTTCTATATCTGTAGCGTTCCTCTGTACTGTACAAAAATATTGTGGGCAGAATGGCGTTCCCCAAGAACTTCCTGGGCTTATCACACTCCAACATTATGAATTTTTATTAACACATATTCTGCTTTATTCTCTGATTGTGCTCTTACAACATCTTGTCTCTTGATCTTTTAGTGATGAGGAGCAGACAAGTCAAACTATGCACAGTAAAATCCTCATGTAGTTGAGAGAACACACACTGTTCAAGAAAGAATCCTTTGTCATGATAGAAGGAAATGAGGCGAGGTATTCTATATTATCAGAGCTGGCAAAGTCATTTCTGTGTAATATAGCAACATGTGCGGCATTAGACCGTCTGTTCTCTGCAGCAGGTAACATCTCTGCAGAGCGCAGGACAAACCTCAGCCCTGAGCATTTGGACATGTTGACTTTTCTTTGTGGCAACTTACACATGCTCCTTTAGAAAAACATGGACATGAACAAAACTAAAAGCAAAAATGCATCTTGTATAAAGATGTATTAACAGGTGCTGATAAAAACGGATTTCGGGGTGGATTTTTGGTGGTTTTGGTGTTGGATAAACGGTTATGCTGTGTAAATCTCAGTTTAAGATTCGGTTTGAAGGCTAAAATTCTGAAGTTTTGATTTCCAAACAAGGTGTCATGTTATGTTATAACAGTGTTTTGTCAGTCACTACTACATCACTACAGTTTGGTTTCTGCTGAATAAGTGATCACATTTTCAAAATAGCTGAATGCCTGAAAACGTTAAAGAGTGAATTTTTTATTTAATAATTGCATTTAGTCGATGTGCTTGTTATATATATTTTTAATTAAACAATATGCAGATTGTTTTTTTCCTGAAATAAATTGTTGTTGTTGTCCTATCGGCTTGTCCATTACTGACGCGGTCACCACCGTGAATCATCGCTCAGGTAAATTGGCCTGTTTTACGCCGGATGCCCTTCCTGACGCAACCCTCTGCATCTATCAGGGCTTGGGACCGGCCCCCAGAGAACAAGTCTTCTCAGGGCTACGACGGTGCAGGGAGCAGGAATCGAACCACCGACCATCAGGCCACACGGGGGGGGTCCTATCATTAATTGATTGATTCCATTGACATATTAATCAAATATTGAAATAATCGACAGCCCAAGACGACATTTAACTATAACTGTGTGGACGCACACCTTTCTGCTTCATTCTGTACGAAATACATAAAACAATCACGCAAAACGAGATTCTAGTGTGATTTCTGCGCGGATGTGTCCATACGGCTGATATAAGGTTGGTGGTTTTTAATCGGTGACTGAAAATCGTTCCAAGACTGAAGTATTTCTAGTGGAGCTTTCTTCATGTTTACAACACAAAAACTACCAGCTGAAAATATCACATCCCTAAAAACAGTAAGAACAGAAGGAATCTAAACTTTTTCATGGAGTGCTTCTAAAAACGGAACAAAATGAAATTCTGCATCTCTTTACCTCCTGTGTCTGTGACCCCTTTTGTTGATATACAGGTTACATATAATTTAGTCATCAGAGAAGTCCTCATATTAAATCTAATGGCTGCGCAGTTGGTTTTACTCATACCTCCTCCTACAGCAGCGCTTCAGGATGGAAGGAGGGTGCAGCTGTCCCTGTAAAACTAGTTGTGATGGGAGCTTACACCTTGATGCACTTAAGAGCTGGTGTGTCCCAGTTAATCATTAAAACTCAAGCTGAACACGGACAACTACTTTTAAAACAATGTGTGCTTGGTATCGCTGTTAATTTCCTGAATGAATGACGATTTAATTAACAACAGCCTGATTTGAGTTATATTAAATCAGATTCAATGCTGATTCATTTACAGATACAGATATTTTTTTGACAAAATAGTTTTATTTTTTTTAAATATTAGCCCCTTAGTATATCTGCAATCCTGCAGGAATACTCAAAGTGTCCCGTCTATGACTCACTGGAATGCTAAAGGTTTACATTCTCAAAATGGTTTTTATGAAACACTGGGACTGTTTACATGTGCATCAAACTGATGTCTGGAAGTAATCAGATTACTGCAATACCCTGATTTACCACATTTTCATAAACTGCTGAAATGCAACGGTTGTTATCTACATTTACCAGTCCATTTTCAGATTTATTTCAGAGTACATACATGCATGGTGATGTCACTTCCTTTTATTTACTAAAACAACACGCTGCAGCTCACGGTCTTGGCATTAGCTGCTAATGTAAGAGGTAATTACCTGCTAAATACTTTACATCTTGAACCCAATGACAAAATCTGAATTTGGCATTTTCCTGGTGAGACATGCTGATTTTGGACGTACAGAGTAAAGACTAAAGACTGTTTCCATCCTGGGAGAAGAGGTGAAGATGGTGGAGGAGTACAAGGACCTTGGAGTTCAGCTGGACACCAGACTAGACAGGAAATGCAACACAGAGGCTTTCTACAAGAAAAGACAGAGCAGACTGAAGCTGAGATCATTCTATCTCTGCACCAAGAGGATGCATATCTTCTAAAAGTCTGTTGTGGGAACTGCAGTCAGCTTTGCAGCCATCTGTTGGGGCAGCAGCATCAGAGTCAGAGACTGAACAAACTGATCACTCTCTGGAAGAGTCACCCTCTGATAAATCATTTCTGTTTTTATTTAAAGAAAAAAAAAACATCATCACTGCTATTTCCCTGCAGGATGAACAGTTTTTTTTTTTTTATTGGATTTCATTTCATGTGGGTACTTTGTCACAGCTGTGAACAAAATCCACCAAACACAATTTAGCCCACTTATCCATGAAGTTTCTGATAGTTTTCCAGACTATTAAAATTTATTTCACTGGTTGTCCACAATGAAAGTAAGTACGAGCTTCAAAATCCAAATCTGTCTTCATGTCAGCAAGAGAAGCGGATTCTGGACCGAAGTCACATGACCAACCTGCCTGCTGAGTTTACATGCTAAGACTTTGTTGAGCATCCGTAAGTCACGCATGGTTGTCTCCGGAAAAGGAAACGTAGAAAAAGAAAATTGTTCTCCAAGTTTTATGTGTCAGTGTTGGATTGATTAAATTAAAATCAATTCAAATTGATTTTTTTTTAAACCGAGATCTTATTTATCTTCAGTTCCTCCAGACTTTTTTGTCGCTTTATTCAACATATCAGTGATATCATCTTATTCATCCCACAATCATATACAAAAAGTATCAAACAGCTTCTTATTGTGAGTTTTAAAGTTTTTAAATGTATAAAAGTTGCAAGAGCGAATAAAATCCTTCAATGTGGCAATAAAACCATGAAATAATGATAAAATATTACAAATACATGAAACCTGCAAACTCTCCCTTGTGGCATTGGTGCAGAATCTTCCCATT